>NC_139021.1:26950160-27064238 GCF_964662115.1 Mustela nivalis | reverse complement strand
CCACTTCTTAATCCAGCCAAAGCTGTGACAACCATGTATTTGCAGTTTTGGGCCAGCCTTTGGGTGGCATTAACTCTCCTCTATAGGGGAGGAAAAATAATTTTCTCTCTACCCTTCTAAGATTCTTGACTGAGATCCCCTTATAATAAAAGACAAATTAACAGGAGAAAACCACACAGAAGTTTAATAATATGTATACCACCTGTATACATGAGAGATAACCAGAAAACTGAGAAACTTCCTGAAATGGTCCAAGCTACTACCCTAAATACTAAACCAGCTAAAGACAGAAGAAAGATATTGGGGGTGGGGCAGACAATTATGGGAATTTACCAGGAAAAGCACTATAACAAGGGTATAGAATTCAAGCAGAATTGTGTTCATGCTGTTTCCCGCCTCTAGTCTTTCTCATGAGAACTCAGTGAGGGCTGGGCAGAAGAGGCTCCATGTGTCAAACTCTCCTGTGTCTGTGACTCTCATGGATTCTGTACTTTCATGCTAGATCACAGCTGGCCTTCAACAATTCAGTAAACATTTTAGCAGTTTCTTCTTAGATGCCTATCTGGAGGCTTTGTCTTTTTTAAGCTGTCAGAGGTTTGCATTTCTCATTTGAAGAACAGTAATTCTTTAGCTTTCAGAGTTACTTGATTATTATATGAACTCAGCTCTCTACCAGGTTCAGGAAAAGTTACTATTTTGTAGGTCAGATAGATTCATCTACTTGTCAGGGTGTGGGTGATATTCTTTCCAGATTCTACAAGGTAAGGAGAAAATGGAAGTGATTTCCTTTAGCATTTCTTGTGATGAAGAAATACTAGCAACATAATCCCTCTGCTTCTGCTAGTATGTTAATGTTTTTACTTCACTTCCTTTTTGAAGCATATATTAACTGTATATTTGAAAGCTTGGTTGAGGGGTGGCTCAGTCTGTGAAGGATCTGACTTTGGCTCAGATCAGGACCTTAGGGTCCTGGGACTGAGCCTCGTGTTGGCTTTATGTTGGCTTTATGCTCAGCAGGGAGTCTGCTTGTCTCTCTGTACCTCTTCCTGCTCATGTACTCTCTCTTTCTCTCTTTCTCTTTTGTTTCTCTCTCTCTCTCTCATAAATAAAGTCTATGAATATAATAAAAATAAAATAAAATCTTGTTTGACAATTCTTTCTTTTCTTTTATCACATTAAAAATGTTTTCTACTGTTTTTTCAATTGCATATTTTCTGATGAGAAAACTGAAGTCATTCTTTTTGATTTTCTTTGTATGCACTGTGACTTTTTTTATACTGATCCTTATAAGATGTTTATCTGTTACTATTTTTTCTTTAATTATGATGTGACTATGTGATTTTGTTTATTTTACTTAGAGTTTGTTGAGCAACCTGTTTCTGTACATTTTTTCTTCAAACTTGAAATTGCATCTATTTTTTCTTTATATATATATTTATGTCCCCCTGTCTTCTGGAGCTATAACAACCCATAATGTCTGTAGGCTAAATAAGGGTGTATTTAAATTATTAATTCCTTCTTTTTTTTTTCTCTCTCTTTGATTTAGTTTATCTGGGTTGTTTTGCTATCTTCAAGTTTAATGATTTTTCCTCTTGCAACATTTAAGATATTAATTTCATTGAATATAATTTTCTTTAAAATACTTGATTTTCCATTTCTTGAAGTTCTACCTGTTTCTTCTTTCTTTATAATCATGCATTCTTTAAATTATTGAATATATTTCTTATAGTGCCTGCTAGCCAAATCTTCAGTCATTTTTAAATATGTTTTGATTAACCCTTAAAGTTCTTCTGATGAGCAATCAAATTTGCCGCTTCTTTAAGAATATAGTAACATATGATTAGATGCCAGACATTGTGATTATTAAATTATTGACGTTTGGATTTTTTTCTTCCTTTAAAATAAGTGTCAAGTTACTTGCAAATCATATTGGTCTTTTGGAAGCTTTCTACAGGTATTGTGGACTTAACTTGGACTAATTTAGCCTTACTACTAATAATTAATCATTTTACTTCTCCACTGGCGCATCAGCTTTCCAGCAATGCCTCTTTATTGTGACTGTATGAGTTTAAATTTCTCCTATCCTATATGTGCCCTAGGAATCATTCATTACTGGCAACTATTTTTTGTTTGTTTGTTTGTTTGTTTGTTTTCTGGACTAGTAGAATTTAATTTATGTGTCATTAGAATGTTAATACATCAAAGAATCCAGAAAATATTCTGCATATTCATGCAGAATAGAATACGAATACCTCTTATTCTATGTATCTGTTGCATGTCAGGGACTGTGCCAACAATTTCCAGTCTGTATCTTTAACTATGAGACAACATTCTCTATATGGTCTTCTCCTTTCTGAGCACTGGACTTGGAAATGTACCAAGCAAAAAGCTGAGTGATACTAATATATACCTTCCTTTTTTTCCTTGTTTCAGAGATCACAAGCATTTGCTACATGTTGTCCAATAACCAAGAGCAGTTGTTAAATATATTCTGTTCAGTTTTCTAGTTTTTTTATGGTACACAAGTAAATACGGTCTTAGTTATTTCATCATGACCTAAAGTAAACATCCTAATAAGTTTTTGATTTAACAACTATCTAAGGTTTTTAAAGCATGAATATTTTTAATTGAACACTTTTCTTTATTGAATTTGGCTGTCATATTGGTCCATTGTAAACTGCTTTATCATCCCCAAAGTGAAGTCACAAAACCTTTTCTTAGTAAAGTTCTCCAGGTTTTGGTTTCCCTATCTACTTTCAACTTATATGTAAGATTATGATATTTAAACATAAATAACTTTAAGAATCTTGGGGGGGGGGATCAGGAATTGTAGATTACATGAATGTGTTAGATAAAGTATAATACTATAAAAACAATGAATTTTTATTAACACTACAGTAGTGTAATGGCTTGAATAGACAAAATTCATGTTTACCTACAACCTCAAATGTGATCTTGTTTGGAAATAAGATCTTTGCAGATATGATTGAATTAAGATGAGTTTATACTAAAGTGGGCTCTAAATGCAGTGACTTATGTCCTTGAAAAAAAGAGGAGATACAAAAAGACAAAGAAAACAAATCCATGTGCAGATGAAGATAGAGATTGTATTCCAAAGATTGCTGGGACATACCATGAGGTAGAAAGAAGCAGAAAAATTCTTCCCTGAATGCTTCAGAGAAAGCATAACCCTGCCAAAACCTTGGTTTTTAGACTTACAAATAAATAGAAAATATACATTTAGACTATAGGAATTACTATTATACTAACCTTGTAGTTAAGGAAACTGAGAAAAAGGAAGTTTAAGTAATTTTTTCAAGAGTGATTATTCAGAAGATTTTACAAAGATAGATTGAAAATGCTTTCCTTTCTAAAATTACCTTGATGCACAATGTTCAAGAATTAAAACTACCATTATCACCTATTATCAGAGTGAATAATTTTATACACTAAACATAAAATTATTTCTTACATAATCTGTCACCACTAACATGGCCTCTTTTTCTTTTATCATGGCCAAATTTTATTTAATCTTTATTTGAAAGTCAGAGGTAGAATTATAAGTCTACACTAATAGTAATAAATAGGAAAGAGGAAAGACAGAGGGAGAAGGATTGATTTTGATTTTTGATTGGTAATAAATACTCAGTAAGCTTTTGAAAATTATATGGTATGCTTTGTTCTTTAGTACTTTCTTTTTCCTTGAATGTTTGTCTTGAAAAATGTGTTCATTTTTGGTACTGCTTTTTTTATTCAGTCAAACAAGTAGAATTGCTATCCTAGATAATGACAATAGTTAATGCACCTTGAATTTGATGAAATAGTAAGGCTTCAAATTTATTATGATGGTGTTTTTACAAAATTTATTCCAATGATTGCTCATATTTGAAATTCCAAAGCATTATGTCTACCTACTTGAGTATAGGAATATTATATAATAGTTTAGTTGGCATAGCTCATTCTTCAGTTTCTCCTCCAAAGTTATAAATAATGGTCTCTCATTTATTTCTCATAGTCTGATTTAGACAAGTCCTCAGGTCAATTTTTTTTCAATTTTACACATACTAGTTTGATATTGAACATTTAAACTTACCATTTATTCTTCTTCAGGGAAGACAAAAGTGATTGAACCTTAGCAGGGAGGCCACTATTGAAATAAAATATGAAATACACCTTTTATCTGAATTTTATACATGTTATAGCTTTTTTTTTTTTTGGTAGCTGGCTATTTTATCTATCTTTAAAATGATCTCGTGTAAAAATTTGTTGATTAATTTGGATGTTCAAGTTAGAAACTTATTTATATGCCAGTAGACTCAGAGGATTTTAGAGATGTACTAGCTGATTCCCTATTAAAGTGAGTTTTGCATAATTCCCACTGACTTTTCCAAAGAACGACTTTCTTTTGTCATCTTTCTGCTGCCTGTAAAAACTCTAACTGGAGTGTCAGCTTGAAGAATTTGTACTACTGAAGGTACATAATGGGTTCATGGAGGAGAAAGTTAGAGAACTACTAAAACCAACATTTTTTCCTAATAAAATGATTTTTTATTATTCTGTTATAAGTGGCAGTTTGGTGGTGTTAGGTCCGTTATCAAAGGAATGAGACTGAGACAAGGTGAAAGTTATTTAAAGTTTTATTGTATGTCGAGTATTAGAAGTCAGACTGATTGGACAGGGGAACGAGACTGAAGCAAAGTTAAAGTTATGCAAAGCTTTATTCCATGCCAAGCATTAGAAATTAGACTGATGAGTCAGGCGACCAGGGCCGCCTCCAAAGAAACTGACCACCCCCAGCTTATAGGCTCAAGAATTGACTGACAGACCGTTCAGGGCAGCCTCTAAAGAGAGAGACCCCTCCTCATCTTACAGGCTCAAGAATTGATTGACTGACCAGTCAGGGCTGCCTCTGAAGAGAGGGACCCCTCCCAGTTTTACAGGATACCTTTTATAGAGCAAAAGTGTGGCCATACATAAGTGGCCAATGAGATTGTAGCATTGCACAGTCATGTTAGGCCACATGCAGGTGGCCAGTTGAATTACAGTTTACCCTATAGTAGCTGTTTGAACTAACCTATTACTCTGGTCTGAATTGGCGCTCAAGTTTGACGCCCAGAAGGCAGGGTTTACATTCTTTGGTGGTTAGGGAGACAGTATATGTGCTTTTTATTGATTGGATGTCTCCACCTGGTCTGACTCATCCTTGTATTCTGGGCTCTGTTATTAGGAACTGGCTGACCATATTTTACTGGTTTTCTAGACCTTCTTCTAAGTAAGTTTCCCTGGGGGTGGGCAGGGTCAGTTTAAGTTTTACTGTACAAACAACAAAACGGCTTTTAACCAAGATGGAGTCGCTCTGGCTAGATGTGTCCTTACTGGTGGCACTAATGATTTACTTTAGGATATATTATATTTCATCCTGATCCTGAAACCAGAAAAAGATACCACTAAGAAAGAGAACCACAGGCCAATATCCCTAATGAACATAGACACAAAAATCCTCAGCAAAATACAAAGAATTCCAACACAGTACAAAACATTACAATCCACACTGCATTAAAAAAAAAAAATCATTCAGCACATCAAAATCATCAAGTGGAATTTATTCCTGGGTTGCAAGGGTGGTTCAATATTTGCAAATCAATGAACATAGTATATAAAATCAATAAGAGAAAGGTTAAAAACCAAGTGATCATTTTTATAGATGTAGAAAAGCCATTTGACAAAGTAAAACATCCATTCATAATAAAAACCCTCAACAAAGTGGGGTTACATAAAAAAGCCATCTCTGAAAGTCCCACAGTGAACATCATCTTTAATGGGGAAAGCAGAGCTTTTGCCCCAAGGTCAGGAACAAAAACAAGGATGTTCACTCTCACCACTTTTATTCAATATAGTACTCAAAGTCTTAGCCACAACATCAGACAACAAAAAGTAATAAAACGCATCCAAACTAATAAGGAAGAAGTAAAACTTTCACTACTTGTGATGAGACTATATGTAGAAAACCTGAAGGACTCTACCAAAAAAACTACTAGAAGTGATGAACAAATTCAGTAAAGTCACAGGAAACAAAAATCAATGTACAGAAATCTGTTGCAATTCTATACAGTAATACTGAGATAGCTTAAAGAGAAATTAAGAAAACAATCCCGTTTATAATTACACAAAAAAATAGTAAGATATCTAGGAATAAGTCTACCCAAAGAGGTGAAAGCTCTGCACTCTGAAACCTGTAAATGTTGATTAAAGAAATTGAAGATAACACAAAGAAATGGAAAGATATTCCATGCTTATGGATTGGAAGAACAAATATTGTTAAAATATCTATTCCAAAGCAATCTACACATTTAATGCAATCTCTATCAAAATACCAACAACATTTTCACAGAACTAGAACAAACAATCTAAAATCTGTATGGAATCACAAAAGACTCCGAATACCCAAAGCAATCTTGAAAAAGAAAAGCAAAGCTGGAATCATTGCAATTCCAGACTTCAAGTTATATTACAAAGCTGTGGTAATCTAAACAGTATGGTACTGGTAGAAAAGTAAGTACATAGATCAATGGAACAAACTAGAAAACCCCCAAGTATATGGTCAATTAATCTTCAACAAAGCCAGAAAGAATATCCAAAGGGAAAAAGACAGTCTCTTCAACAAATGGTATTGAGAAAATTGAACAACAACATGCAGAAGAATGAAACTGGACCACTTTCTTACACCGTACATGAAAATAAATTCAAAATGGATGAAAGACCTAAATGTGCTGAAACCATCAAAATCCTAGAAGGGAGCATAGGCAGTAGTTTTTCTAACACTGACCATAAAAACATTTTTTAAGATGTCTCATGAGGCAGGGAAACAAAAGCAAAAATAAACTATTGGAACTACATTAACAAAAAAAAAAAAAAAGCTTCTGCACAGCAAATGAAACAATCCACTAAACTAAAAGACAACCTATGGAATTGGAGAAGATATTTGCAAATAATGTGGCCAATAAAGGGTTAGTATCCAAAACATATAAAGAAGTTATACTTAAAATCCAAAAACCAAATACTCCAATTAAAAAAGTGGTGCCTCAGTGGTTTAAACCTCTGCCTTTGGCTCAGGTCATAATCTCAGGGTCCTGGGATTGAGCCCTACATCAGGCTTTCTGCTCAGCAGGGAGCCTGCTTCCTCCCCTCTCTCTGCCTGCCTCTCTGCATACTTGTGATCTCTCTCTCTCTCTGTCAAATGAATAAATAAAATCTTTTTTGAAAAAGGGCAGAGGATATGAACATTTTTCCCCAGAAAACATACAGATGGCCAATAGACACATGCTAAGATGTTCATCATCACTTACTATCAGATAATACAAATCAGAGCTACAATGAGATATCACCTCACAGCTGTCAGAATGGATAAAATCAACAACACAAGAAAGAACAAGTATTGATGGTGATATAGAGAAAAAGGAACACTTATGACCTTTTGATGGGAATACAAACTGGTGCAGCCACTCTGGAAAAGTGTGAGAGTAGAGAGTTTCTTTAAAAAATTTAAAATAGAAGTACCGGGCGCCTGGGTGGCTCAGTGGGTTAAGCCGCTGCCTTCGGCTCAGGTCATGATCTCAGGGTCCTGGGATCGAGTCCCACATCGGGCTCTTTGCTCAGCGGGGAGCCTGCTTCCTCCTCTCTCTCTCTCTGCCTACTTGTGATCTCTCTCTGTCAAATAAATAAATAAAATCTTAAAAAAAAAAAAAAATAAAATAAAATAGAAGTACCTATGATCCAGCAATTGCACTACTGGGTATTTACCCAAGAATACACAAACACTAATTCAAAGGGATGCATGCACCCCTATGTTTATAGCTGAATTACTTACAATAGCCATTTATGGCCACAGCCCAAGTGTCCGTCAATTGATGAATGAATAAAAAGATATTACACACACACACACACACACACACACACACACACACACACACACACACACACAGAGGAATATTATTCAGCCAAAGAAAAGAATGAAATCTTGTCATTTACAACAACATGGATGGATCTAGAGAGTATAATGTTGAACAAAATATATCAATCAGAGAAAGACAAATACCATATGATTTCACTCATATGTGGAATTTAAGAAACAAATTAAATGAGCAAAGGGGAAAAATAGAGGATATATTCTTTTCTTTTGCATTTTGAGTAGGACAAAAAAGGTATTTTTAACAAAATTCATTTATAATTTTTCCAACTGGAAAATAAAAAGCTATATCTTAAGATTACATGAAAATATCTTAAAATTAGTAATCATATAGTTTAGGTCTAAACAAAGGTGTTAGTGTATTGTAACCATATATCATGTATATGTGTGTTATATTAGTTTTATAGGTAAGTATCAACATACTTTTAGAAAGTTAATTTTCACATGGTAGTACCATCTTTTCATCTCCATTAAAATTCATTTTTGACTAAAATGTAGTATAATGAATAACTTCACTATATGTTTCTATATATATTTAAGCTTATTCCATATACTACAATTAAGATAGAGTGTTCAGACATGAAAATATATCATCTTAGTCATGTATTGTCTCATTAGAAACTTTTTCTCAGTTGTTATATTTTTCAATGTTATTATTATTTGCTTTTCTAATAGGCTCTAATCAAGAAGCCTAAAATAAATATGGCTAAAATAAACTCAGAGGTTTCTTTCTCAAATTATAACTTTTGAAATGAGTGGTCAAAATGTTGTAATGACTCTGCTGAACATGGTTATTCAAGGATCTTAGTTTCTTTACTATGCTATTATTTCACCTTTTGCTGGAGCTTTGTCCATACTTACTTTTTCAATGATGGTTTCTGGAATATTCAGGATCAGATCTCAAGAAAAGGAGAGACAAAATCCAAGGAGAAATTTTCTTTTAATCAAAGGAGATGAAATAGTTACACAACTCTTAGTTTAACCTCTATTTGTGTGAACTTACACATATGGTCTGAAGTAACAATTAAAAAAAAAAAAAAGAAAGGGAAATATAGTTTGTATCTATGTGGCCACAGGTATAGATTAACTCTCTTACTAGAGAAGAAAGGAAGAACAATTTTTAATCAACATTTCCACAACTAAATATAACATTTTTCATAATTTAATCTATGCATATATAATTTTATACTGGAGAGCAAAAATTATTTTGATATGCATTATATTAAACATAATTAATTTCAATTAATTTATTGATAAACATTTTATTTTGATATTAAATCAAATAGTGCACCTTTAGAAGTTCTCTGACTATGAAGACATATATAAGAAAATATATTTATTTGTCTATTTTTGAGCATAGAATTGGAAGGTGAAACAGGTAGATTTTTAAATTTGGGTTATATTAAGTTTAAATATATCTGGCTTATATTTGTGGGGAGGTACTTTCTGACACTCCCCTAACAATATTGGAGTTTAATTTTTTTTTTATCACCATAAGATCCTGGGCATAAGACGATTTCCTTGTATTCCCAAAACAGTAAACAGTTCTTGTTTCTGTCCCTCTCTCCCTCAGCAGGGACATTCAAGGAATAACAGTTACAGCTTCTGAATAAAGTAATTTATCAGTTCCAGTTTTTATACCTTTCTCTTAAATACTAATACTCCCCAAAGGCTCCTGTAACATAGTATAAACTCTTCCATGTCATAATTCTACCTCATAAAAGACAAGAATAGTGATCACCTTGGTTGTGGAATTAAAATATATTATTGCTACCTTATAACTTATTATGGCTTCAAATTTCAGAAATGTAAAGAAAAAAAAGAAAGTTAGTTATTTTAAGGATGTTTGATTACAGCATCAGTACTAACAATAAAATACTGTTTTAAACATTCTAATTACTTTTGTTTTCTAATGAATTTAATCTATTACTTATCTATCACTATTCAATAATATCTATAGCCATTAAATAATAATTTTCAGATTTTCAGAAGCAGTAATGCTTGTATTTTTATTTATCAGAAAGCTTTAGAATGCTTCAGGTTGGCAGAAATATTTTTGTTTTTTTGGAATTTTTTTTCCCTTGCCCAATGTGGAAAGCTAAGTCCCTCAGTTGCCTTAGGTCATATATGACATCTCTGTATTAGAATGCACATGTTGTCAATGACTTAAGGACAGAAATGATATCTATTTCTGAATTTCTGCACCTTTATGTATTCCAATGTCATAAAAATTGGGCAAACAACTGCAAACAATGTATGTTTCATTACAAAGTAAAATATGCACCTGGAATATAAAATTCTGGTTAACACTATACATGTTTTAAAAAAAATCTCCTTAACCTCAAAGAGAACAGATTTCACTGATTGTCCTTTTTGCTCTTCTAGCAATTATTTCTATAACACTAAATTATGGGTTCATATATCTATTATAACCTAGGAATTCTAAAATTTTTGAAAATATTTCCTTTTTTTTAACTTATATTCAACTAATCAACACATCATTAGTTTCAGATGTAGTGTTCGATGATTCATCGATGAGTAACACTCAGTACTTCTCATCACTGTTTCTACACATTTATTTGATAAAGAATTTGTATGTAGATTATATAAAATATTCTTATAATTTTATAATACAGTAACAAACAACAGAAATATTAGGCAAATTATTTCAACAAACATTTTACAAAGGAAGATATACAAATGTCCAACAGACTAAAAAGAATATTTCTAATATTATTAGTTACTGGGCAATACAAATTTTAGCTACAATGAGTTATTAGTACACACTCTTCAGAAAAACAAAATTTTAAAATATGATGATTTCCAGGTGCTGGTGAGGATATGGAGCAACTAGAATTTTCATATACCTCTACTGGAATAAAAATGATAATTTGAGAAAGTGTTATCTTATAATATGAATATAAGCTTTGTTACAATCCAACAAATCCATACCTAGGTATTTATACATGAGAAATAAGAACAAACATCCAAATGAAATATTGTACAGGTATACAGAATTTGTATTCATAAAAACAAAAACTAGAAAATGTATGTTTATTAACATAAGAGTAGGTAAAAGGTTATGACATATTTACTCATTTGAATACTATTCAGAAATAAAAAGGACCAATGTACAAAAACCAAATAATATGGAATATTCTGAAAAATAATATTGATCAACAAAGCCAGAAACAAAAGTATACACTATTTAATTTATTTTATATAAAAATCTATAAAGGCATATTTATTGAAACAGGGTAGAGATCATGCTTTCCTGGGCCAAGGGAATCGAGGATTCAATTGAGATAGAGAATAAAGAAAGTTTTGTGGAATTAAATCCTACAGTATTTTGTTGTGGTTTCACAGGTGTCTGAATTTGTCAAAACTCATTATTTATTGACACAACTTTAATTAGTTGCTTACATTGGCCCTTATGTCCCAAGCAGTGAACACTGATAGATTTTAAGGCAGATCATCAGTCCTTTGTGAAACAACTACTTAAATGGATATCACTACAGGTTATTCAGTCAAGAGCACAATCATTTTTTTAATTTATTTATTTGACAGAGAGGAATCACAAGTAGATGGAGAGGCAGGCAGAGAGAGAGAGAGGGAAGCAGGCTCCCTGCTGAGCAGAGAGCCCGATGCGGGACTCGATCCCAGAACCCTGAGATCATGACCTGAGCCGAAGGCAGCAGCTTAACCCACTGAGCCACCCAGGCGCCCAAAAGCACAATCATTTTTTTTTTTTTTATGTTTTATATGCACATAATTTTTTTTTTAACTTTTTATTTTTTATAAACATATATTTTTATCCCCAGGGGTACAGGTCTGTGAATCGCCAGGTCTACACACTTCACAGCACAATCATTTTTAAGAATGTGGTGGAAGAGCTGCTTTTCTAGACAAAGGTCCTAAGCATTGTCAGAATCTGTCCATGATCCTATACCAGTCTTCATGATCATACTCCTTTCTAAACTTAGCCCTAACTTTAAAGTAATTCTAAAAAGACGTTACAGGTTTTATAGTTCAATTTACAATATAAGTCAGCCACCCACAGGATTAGACTTTAAAACTTCAAGGCTGCATGAGATAAAGATTTATTTTAGCGTAGTCCTAGAAGCTTTTAGATTTCTTATACAGACCTTGAACTAAGTATGTAAAACTCTGAGCTCATCATTTGCTTTCCCCAAATTCTGTAGAATGAATTATAAATAGGAGCAACCAATCAAAAACTTTTACTCCTTGTTTCTAGTAAGTGTTTTAAAGCAATGCATACTTAGTCACCCAAAGTCTTCTTTCTATCTTGACTGATGATAGATAATAGAAGTAACAACTTTATCAGTGGATACAATGGACTAACTGCTCCTTAGCTATGGGTTTGGAACGAGGATAATAAATAACTTAACCAGATTAGAGAAACAGTTTCTCTTAACAGACCAATTTAGGAAAATCATTCTTAGGATTCTATTCCTCTGCAAACATTTCTGGTGTCAGAATTTCTGTACCAGCCAAGGGGGATGAACAGATAACATATGTATCTCCTATCAAAGAGCATGTTCTTCAGTATTCTATAAAACTTTATAGATCTCCCTTTCTGCCTGTGGACGCCGCCGAGTAAGCATCATTAAAGTCTCCCCTCCCACCGCCGTCATGTCTAAGTCAGAGTCTCCCAAAGAGCCTGAACAGCTGCAGAAGCTCTTCATCGGAGGTCTGAGCTTTGAAACAACCGATGAGAGTCTGAGGAGCCATTTTGAGCAATGGGGAACACTTACAGACTGTGTGGTAATGAGAGATCCGAACACCAAGCGCTCCAGAGGCTTCGGGTTTGTCACATATGCCACTGTGGAGGAGGTGGATGCAGCCATGAATGCAAGGCCACACAAGGTGGATGGAAGAGTTGTGGAACCAAAGAGGGCTGTCTCAAGAGAAGATTCTCAAAGACCTGGTGACCACTTAACTGTGAAAAAGATTTTTGTTGGTGGCATTAAAGAAGACACTGAAGAACATCATCTAAGAGATTATTTCGAACAGTATGGGAAAATCGAAGTGATTGAGATCATGACTGACCGAGGCAGTGGCAAAAAGAGGGGTTTTGCTTTTGTAACATTTGATGACCATGATTCTGTAGACAAGATTGTCATTCAAAAATACCATACTGTGAATGGCCACAACTGTGAAGTAAGGAAAGCGCTCTCTAAGCAAGAGATGGCTAGTGCTTCATCCAGCCAAAGAGGTCGAAGTGGTTCTGGAAACTTGGGTGGTGGTCATGGAGGTGGTTTTGGTGGGAATGACAACTTTGGTCGCGGAGGAAACTTCAGTGGTCAAGGTGGCTTTGGTGGCAGTCGAGGTGGTGGTGGATATGGTGGCAGTGGGGATGGCTATAACGGATTTGGTAATGATGGAAGCAACTTTGGAGGTGGCGGAAGCTATAATGATTTTGGCAATTACAACAATCAATCCTCAAATTTTGGACCCATGAAAGGAGGCAATTTTGGAGGCAGAAGCTCTGGCCCTTATGGTGGTGGAGGCCAATACTTCGCCAAACCACGAAACCAAGGTGGCTATGGTGGTTCCAGCAGCAGCAGCAGCTATGGCAGTGGCAGAAGGTTTTAATTACTGCCAGGAAACAAAGCTTAGCAGGAGAGGAGAGCCAGAGAAGTGACAGGGAAGCTACAGGTTACAACATATTTGTGAACTCAGCCAAGCACAGTGGTGGCATGGCCTAGCTGCTACAAAGAAGAAATGTTTTAGACAATACTCATGTGTATGGGCAAAAAAACTCGAGGACTGTATTTGTGACTAATTGTATAACAGGTTATTTTAGTTTCTGTTCTGTGGAAAGTGTAAAGCATTCCAACAAAGGGTTTTAATGTAGATATTTTTTTTTTTGCACCCATACTGTTGATTGCTAAATGTAATAGTCTGATCATGACGCTGAATAAATGTGTCTTTAAAAAAAAAAACTTTATAGATCAATCACTATGTATAATCTACTTAATATTCGAAGCTTCAGGTTTCTCATATAAACTGATATATACATGACAAATTATCTTGTAAGTTTGTCCAGAGATTAAGGTTAGACTCCATAATGAATATTCACCTTGCTACCAAAGATTTTTAGACAATTTATCGATGTCAACATATTAATAGAATATCTTTCTAAGTAATATACATAATATCCTGAAATTAGTGACTTCTTTTACATTTTGCATGATGTATAGTCTGATTTTTATAATAAAATATGCCTTGAGAAAAGAGGAGTCAAGGTTTTATATTAAAAGGATGTTTAAACTATGCATTGGATGCATAGTCTCCCTAAAATATACCTCCTGTTCTCCAGCTGAAATTCTACTATTTGTGTTAGTGTTGGAATATACACCTGAATGTAAACGATGCTTCTTTCTCTTTTGGGCATTGATATTATTATCCTTCTTGATATTTAGTATGTCATGGATAAGCTCAGTTTGTCCTCTTTATTAGACAGAAAGTTCATGATTTTTCTTCCCTACTAGAACTTACCAGTAGAAATAACACAAATTATCCATCAATATATGATAAGATACATTGCATTAATGATAGCTACCTCAACAAAAACAGAAAATCCTCTGAATTTCAAGGTATTTATTGCTCATATAAAGTTTACTGAAGCTTCTGGTCACTGTGCAGAATAGTTAGTTATCCTTCAAGTGACGGCTCCATGTACACCTCCACAATCATTGGTGCAGGGCCTCTAGAGACTTGCTCAAGAAATGACATATTTTCATAGAGAGGTGACAAGCATCACTTACATTCCCATTTCATCGGCCAAAGGTGGTCAAAATGTGCACTGTTCTTAGGGCAAAATAATGCAATCTGTGGATGTGCTGAAAGTGGAGACATGAAATTATTGGTGAACAGTACTAATGTCTACCATACTAGGAAGCACACTTTTTTGGCGAGTATGGGGTGTGAAATGAAGGAGCTAATGATTCAAAAAGAAAACTTCAGTAAAACCTTGGCATGTTCAGGTGATTTATGTGTTATAAAAAAGAAGAGAGTGGTTTCTTAAATAATACAGCTAAAATTATCTTATTCTATGAATCACTTCCACTATTTAAACAGGGAGCCCATAGTTCTTTTTGCCTAGACGAATGTGCAGACTCTACTAACACATTCCCTGAAATGAAATCTAACATGGTGAGGGAGAGTGGAAGTGGGATAAAATATATAGTTATATTTTGATTATGATGCACAGTGAATTTCACAAGTTTTATTTCCAGAATGATTCTATGAAGTTAAGTGACCTTGGAGTAGTCTATTAAGGACAAGTACACATCTCTTATAACATTCTGCAGTTATTTAAGCCACCCTGAATTTCCCTCATGATAGGAAAATGTTATCCTCTTCCCCTTGATACCTCTTTGTTATAAGAGTTTGGGCTATTTGTCCCAAATCTCCCAGCTAACTCTGTGATAGAGATACTATCCGTGTTAAGAACATTCAAATCCAGTCGAGTCAAGTGTACCCTGATATTACCACAGTCTGTGGAAAGGCCACCTATTTAAAAATTATTCCTTAAAGCTATGCCTATATGGAGTTTCTGAATATACTTTGCAGTAGAAATAGCTATGTGAAGTATTTTGAATATAAAATAAAATATCACCAAAGGTATTTTGCAGTAGAGATAGCTATGTGAAATACTTTGAATATAAAATAAAATATCACCAAAAATATTACAAATACTAATCATGTTAAATCGAAATAATTTTATATATATATGTATATATATATATATATATATATATGCACACACACATATTCATTTGTTTACAAAACTAAATATGTGTTTATTAATTAGAAAATATTCTACCAGTGTCTGGGGATATATTGTAGAAATAGACAAAACCATGATATCACAAGTGTTTACTGGGAGCATGTTATAGCAATCTAAATACATACTAATGTATCAGGAATATAGTATTGTTATTCTATGAATTTTAGGTGAATTAATAAAGCTAATAATAGTTGCAGAACAGTATTTATTAGGTACTAACAGAATACCTTCAAAACATAACTAAATCTTTAGCAAGTGATAAAATATAAGATATATATACCCCCATATATGTACCTGTATACACACACACACACATACATACACTGGAATATTATTCAGTCATAAAAAAAAATAAATGAAATTTTAACATTTGCAGCCACACAGATGAATCTAGAGAATATAATGCTAAATGAAAGAAGCCAGTCAGAGAAAGACAAATCATGCCATATGTGGAACTTAAAAAAACAAAAAAAATGAACAAAGGAAAATAGACAAACCAAAAAACAGATGTTTAACTATAGAGAACAAATGGATGATTATAGAGGAAGGTGGGTTGGGGGAACGGGCAAAATATGTGAAAGGGATTGAGAGTACACTTATCACCATGAGCACTGAATAATCTATAGCTTTGTTGAATCACTATATTGTGCACCTGAAATTAATGTAACATTGCATGTTGACTCCACTGGAATAAAAAGAAAAATAAACTATAAAAGATTGATTTAAATATCTATTCCAGTGTAAGTTATAACCATTTGAGAGCCTGAATGAATTCACAGTTAGAAATTAATCACCTGTTCCGCAAGAATGTAGTAATATTCTTTCTCTAATTTATTTTCATCTGAGTATCATTATTTTTATTTACACTTTATCTCTTGATAGTTTCCCACTCAAAAATAAAAGTCACTGATATCTCTTTCTGTTCTTGAGAAACCATATTTCCTTCCATTAAAATAAAAGAATTTACTTGAGAATAATAGATTTTACCACCTTTGACAAATCACTAAAATAAAAAAAAAAAGAAGCTACAGTTAAAATCACTCTTCCGAAAAAGAGAGTTTGAACTTGCCATGTCTAAGGCAATTAAAATTAATATTTCACATTCAAAAAGTTAAACAATCCATTCTACTTCATTTTTTCTCAGATCTGGGGTCATTGGTTTAATACAAATGGATGAGGGAATAGAGATGAAATTGTAATTCAATTATATTGTTTCTTTCTTTATAAAATAGAAAAAAATCTTTGTATATCATTAAATGATAAAATATAATAAAGTGTTTATTAATCAATAGAATGATGGATTATAAAATGGTATGTCAGCTTTTAATGAGCTATAATTGGAAGCAGCAGCTGGACCTGCTGGTTGCTCTTGATGTAGAGCAGCAGCTAGGTCTGCAGTTCCTTCAGGGACCATCAACCCAGCTCTGAGAATCTGTTCTCTGGGTCACCTTACCTCTGAAAATAAACCTTAACAAACACATATGTCTATAACTCACATTCTGCTATAGGTGTGGTATATTTCCTTCATCATAAAGGACCCAGTGACCCTTTTCTTCAGTCAATAAGCCACCCTTACATGATAATTTTCACAATTATTTCTATGATTTGATTTCCAGTTCTAAAATTTCATATACGTGGAAAGTTATAGAATGTGCTATTCTGCATTCAGCTTCTTTCACTCAACATGTGTGTGGGATCCATCCATGCTGTTGATGGTGTCAGTTCCATATGTGTGCAGTTCTCACATGTAAAGCTAAACCATATTACATTGTATGAATATGACATATATATTAATTCTTTCATCTGTTAATAGACTTGTTTATTGCTTCCAGTTTGGGGATTTTATGAGCAAGCTGCTACAAAAAATCCATGTAGAATTTATTTCTATATGCTTTTATTTCTTTTGGTAAAAAATGTAAAATGAAATTACTGAAGCAAATCCCAGATCTTTTCCATATTGCACAAGAGATTGTTTGTCTTCCTTATATGACAGAATTCTTTGTGGACAGGATTGTTTTGTTGTCTGTGTGTGTGTGTGTCTGTGTGTGTTTTATACTTTATAGATGTTGTCTCATTGGCTTTCTACCTTTTTAAGGAAAATGATTGTTTTTCTGTATAATTGTTCTCTGGTATTTAAAAACAATCTTTTATTTCTGACATTTATCTAAGTTTTCATTGCCTTGATTTTTCAGCAGTTTGAGTATAATTTATCTGGATGTTATTTTCTTTGTTTTACCTTGATTGAAGTTCACTGAGCTTGGATGAGTAAGTGTGCAGTTCTCACATATTTTAAAAATTTGAAATCATTAATTTTTTTTTAACCGGCCTCATTGTCTCTCATCTTTCCCTAAACTCCGGTTGTATATATGCTGACTATTTCAAATTGCAATACAGGAAACTGAGAGTCTATTTATTTTTAAAGCTTTTTAAAATTTTTCCTCTATCTATCCTGGTTTTAAAATTTCTAGTGGTCTGTTTTGGGTTACAAGGTATCAAGACTGTTACACTGGATAACAGTCATGTTTTTGTGTAATCTACAATAGGATGTCAAGCCCATCCATTTTGATATTTTACTTCTCAGTTCTAGAATTTCTACTTCCTTCTTTTGCATTACATTAATTTCACAATTGTGATTAACTCAAACATTTATTCAGAGTATTTGCCATTGAATTTTTCAGCCTCCTTAACATAAGTGCTTCAGATTCTCTATTTGTAAATTCCAATGTCTCACTCATGGGTTTTTTTTTTTTTAATTCACTTATATTCCTCCTGAATATTGGTTATATTTTCCCATTTCTTCACAAAGACAGCAAATTCTGATTGTATACTGGATGTTGTAGATGCTTGGTTGTTGAAACTGTGGATTTTGCTAAGTTCTTTCAGCTTTTTAGTTATTATTCGCTGGCACTGATTTCTCTGAAACATCCCACACTTCAGTACAAATCAGATCATTTAAAGATGTGAAGGGGTTTACATGCAGATTTTGGAGACTTTCTCTTTAACTCTTTTTTCAGAGTGTTTATCACCTCTATTCCACCTTGTGTTAACTTTGTCCTCCAACTCCTCAAGGTGGTACACTGCAGATTCCTATTGGACTTCCAGACATCTTGCTTGACTTCTCAGAGTGGCCTTCAAAAAAAATCTGCATACATGATCATTCCACCTATTACAACTCCACTCCTTAAGGATCATTTCTTTCCCAATTTATACCTTTTTTTCTGTCTCAGAGTGCCTTCAGGTTTATAGATATACCTATATTTATATCTATATAATATATTTTTAAAAATTCAGATAGGATAACTGTTACCTGTAGGAAGATTAGTTAAATACAAGCTCAGTCATCATTACCAGATACTGAAAAGCTCCTTCTTTATAATTAAAATATTTATAGACAAAAATAGTACTAAAGAACCTAGAAAATTAGGATTTTTTAAATTAACATATAATGTATTATTAGCCCCAGGGGTACAGGTCTGTGAATCATCAGGCTTACATACTTCACTGCACTCATCATAGCACATACCATCCCCAATGTCCATAACCCCACCACCCTCTCCCTACCCACTCCCTCCAGCGACCTTCAGTTTGTTTTGTGAGATTAAGAGTCTCTTATGGTTTTTCTCTCTTCTGATCCCATCTTGTTTCATTTTTTCCTCCCCTACCCACCAAACCTTCCATGTTGCCTCTCAAATTCCTTATATCAGGGAGATATATGATAATTGTTTTTCTCTGATTGACTTATTTTGCTCAACATAATACCCTCTAGTTGTATCCATGTTGTTGCAAATGGCAAGATTTCATTTCTTTTGATGGCTGCATATTCCATTATATATATGCATATTCCATTATATATATATATATATATATAAATATATATATATATATATAATATCTTCTTTTTTTTAAGGATTTTATTTATTTGACAGAAATAACAAGCAGGCAGAGAGAGAGAGAGGAGGAAGCAGGCTCCCTGTCAAGCAGAGAGCCCAATGGGGGTCTCAATCCCAGGACCCTGAGATCATGACCTGAGCCGAAGGCAGAGTCTTAACCCACTGAGCCATCCAGGCGCCCTATACCACATCTTCTTTATCCATTCATCTGTTGATGGACATCTAGGTTCTTTCCATAGTTTGGCTATTATGGACATTGCTGCTATAAACATTTGGTTGCATGTGCCCCTTTAGGGTAAACACACAGTAGTGTGATTGCTGAATCATAGTGTAGCTCTATTTTCAACTTTTTGAGGAACCCCTGTGCTATTTTCCAGAGTGGCTGCACCAGCTTGCATTCCCACCAACAGTGTAGGAGGGTTCTCCTTTCTCTACATCCTCTCCATCACCTGTCATTTCCTGACTTGTTAATTTTAGCCATTCTGACTGGTGTGAGGTGGTATCTCATTGTGGTTTTGATTTGTATTTCCCTGATGCCGAGTGATGTGGAGCACTTTTTCATGTGTCTGTTGGCCATCTGGATGTCTTCTTTGCAGAAATGTTTGTTTGTGTCCTCTGCCCATTTCTTGAAAATTAGGATTTTATAGAAGAATTTAATGGAAAGACTTGTGGAAAAAAGCATACTCTATAGGTGATGAAAGCTTCTCATATCCCCAACTTTAATTATTTATTACTGTAACCAGTTGTTTATTTACTTATTAAGAAAAAGACATAGATGGAGGAAGAGAAGGGAATGTTACAAAAAGATTATTCAGGAATACCCCTATGTTATTTAGACATGTTAGTCTATTTAATGATTTTTAATTGTGTCAGTTTCTGGAAACACAAGAAACAAGACAGAATAACTGTTTATAAGAAAAGCATTGTCTCATAGAGGAAAAGGGAATAAAATGTTATTAGGTGCTACACACATTGATATTGCCCATATAGCATACAGTGTAGAAAACTTATGTGAATGATTTAGTCTTATAAAGATGAATGGTTGTCACTAAGTCATCATAGATGAGTTGGCGCAGGATTTACATTACATAGTTTTATTATGTATTTCCCTGAAAGAATGTGATGAGGAAATTATAGTTTGAAAAATAAGCATGCACAAAGCTTAGAAAATCCTGAAAATATACATAATATTAAGCAAACGGTAAGTAGTTTCTCATTCTTGAAACATCAAGAAAGCTAGGTTAAGGAGAAGCTATAGTTATTTCTGGGGACCTGATCAGAGAGATGTCTTTGTGCCAAGCTAAACTGTTTGAACTTTATCTATTAGGCAATAGTGGTCTATTTTAGAATTTCAAACAGATAAATATTATGATCATATCTTTCCTTTAGAATGATCCATTTAGCATGGTTTAGAGGATGAACTGAAAAGTTGTGGATTTAGAGACAGAAAAGTCAGTAAGGGTGCATTTCTAATGAGCCCAACAAGAGATGGTGATGGCTTGAATGCAGGCAGTGTCAATGTGAGGGTGGAGAAGAAAGTTATTCCTGGAGTTAAGAAGACAGTAAAGAGAAGTAAAAAGCTAGAATTGAGACATTAGCAAATAGATGGCCCAGGCAAGATAAAAGGGAAAATCAAAGCTAATGCCCATACAGTAGGGATTGAACAGAACATCAAAATCCAGATATTTCTTCTCTTTCCCTTTCTCCTTCTTCTTCTCCTTTTCTCTCTCTCTCTCCTTTAAGCTACGTGAGAGAGATCTGCTAATCAATCCCATTTCTGAAGATTTCTTCCATATGGGTGTCTTATCTTTTAGATATCTTAAAATTCAAAATATCTTTAGAGGTTTTCTATACTTAAGAGTAGGAAAAAAAAACCAAAATCTTATTTTCATGTAACTGTACACAAATAGGTTTATAATGTCATCAGTAAGGAGATTACAGATATAATATTCCCCCTCATGAACAGACTACAGTTATTTAAATTTATCCATATGTCCCTCTAAATATTTCAGAAAATAATTATTTTATTTCAAAAATCAAAAATTTTCAATGGGTAAGAATCTATTTTTTAAAGTCTTTATTTAAAAGTAATTGATATAAAAAGCACTTAGAACCACCTCTGGTACATCAGATGTACCAAATAGGCATTTGATAAATGATTGTTGTAATTAATGAAAATAGTTATATTTTGAAAGTGTAGGTTTTTAAAGATGTAGCAAATACTCACTAAAATACAAAATGAAAACAGTGTTTTTCCATTCACTTTAACCATTTTGAAAAAAAATCCTTTATAAAAATATTTTTCAGGGCGCCTGGGTGGCTCAGTGGGTTGGGCTGCTGCCTTCGGCTCGGGTCATGATCTCAGGGTCCTGGGATCGAGCCCCGCATCGGGCTCTTTGCTCCGCAGGGAGTCTGCTTCCCTCTCTCTCTCTCTCTCTCTGCCTGCCTCTCTGCCTACTTGTGATCTCTGTCTGTCAAATAAATAAATAAAATCTTGAAAAAAAAACTTTTTCAGCAAAGTTGTATTTATCAAATTCAAAGCTGTGTTCTTTTAGATTATTTGATTTTTTTCAATATTTAAGAGAAGTTTTAAAAATGCCAAAAATTGGTATGATTTTGCAATAAAACACACATATATATATATATATATATATATATATCTCAGTATTTTTATAATGTACCCTAAATAGTTTTCTCTCATATCTAGTAGTAATAATCAATAATTGATTCGACTCCTACATTTTATAGCTGATTTTTCTTCTTGGGCTTGCATAGAGATACTGACACTGAAAACAGAAATTATTTCAGAATAGAATTTATATCCTATGAATTCAGTATTCATAGATATAGATTGATTTATTCAGCTATTTGAACATCTCCATTCTGAAAAATAAATGTAATTCGCTACGACCCTTGACTAACTAATAAGGTTCAAGGTTACATACTGCTAGCTCCCTGGAGCTCCTGAGTAGAGAGTTGTGACATTGGCAGGCAAGTGAAATATTCCATATTCCAAAGAGCAGCCTAGGATAGTCATGCATGTAACACTGGTGTCAATATATTTCATTTGGACTAAGACAGCTGCTTTGCAAACTCTGATTCTTAGCTTCACCTTGAATAAAATGAAGCTCCCAATGCTTAGTGTATTAATATTAATTTAATTGAAATTTTAAAATATGTTGTATCTTTTATCAAATCATGGCTCAAATGGGGGTATTAAGCTCATGACTTAGCAATTTCTAAAATTCAGCAAATGTTTTAGAAATTATAATAATATTTTGACCAGTGATCCATCCTACAGCTTGGATTATTTGCTAAGATATTTTATCATATATGAGATTAAAAATAATAGACTATTACTGTGTATTTTATTAATAAATTGCTTAACATATTAATTTATACTTTTATACTAGTTGACAAATGTTTTAATTATAACTTTAGATGCACAAAAATTGATGCTAAATCTGCCCTTTAAAAGTAAATATTGTTAATAACTTACTGTGATGTATTTTCAAAAAAATATTTTTCCCTAACCTCATAATTTGTCACAATTCACAATTCAAGAAAAGACAGATATTTTCCTTACTATCACACATAGCTCAGGCTCTGCTGCCTTCATTTCATAGCAAAAAAGAATTTCTCTCAGTATAGGTACAAACAATTTATACTACTTATATTATTAGGAAAGATATACTAAGATACAGTATAAAGATATACTATTAGGAAAGGGCACAGATAAATATTGTTAGGAATAAGAATTCAAAATAATGTGAGATTTACTAGTCTGGTAATTTATGGAAATTCATCTTAACAATTACTTCATTATTTCCAATGTTTCATACAATATTTCTCACAGGATCATAGGTAGGCAGAATCAGTCATTTATTCATCAAATAATTGCAGAACAGCTTCTGTATTCCGAAAAGTAAATACTAAGGCAAAGGAAAATATAGAATAAGATCGAAGCCCATTTTCAGGAAGTTAATAGGTCCACAAATGAGAAACAAAATGTATATCAATAATACTGAAAAGTATCATAACAATGGCAGGAGAAGTAAGCAGAGATTATGGTGCAATATCAAAGGAAATAGAAGATAATTTTCCCATAGGGATTCATAAAAGATGTTAAATAGAGGTTTATACTTAAAAATAGTCTTGAAAATTGGTTATGTACCTGCATGGTAGGAAATAAATGAAGGGCCTTCCAGGCTGATGAACAGCATGAGGAAATGAGAGGTGTGCAGTGGTATAGCATGATTTCCTCAACATGATAGTGGTAGAGCCCAAGGGTAGTTACGTGATTATCATATGAATTATGATTTAATGAGCAAACTAGTGATTATATTGGTATCCTTACAAATTAATATATCAGAAAATCATTTGTAATACTTTATAATCATTTTACACCCATTGGAAAATGTTATAACTTATAGAATTTCATGAAATGCATTATTTATTATATAAATAATTCTCAGTGTAATTTAAACATTTTAGGTACTTTCTTAGTAAAAGTCTCTCTAATTCAATTGAATAAATCATTCTTTTTAAAGGTAGTATTTACCAAATCATCCTTTGAATTTAGAAACATTATTCCTGGAAGAGAGTAGAATAATCTATTAGAAGGGACATGATACTTGATAATGTTATAAACTATTGAGCTTAAGGGAAAAACAAGAATTCTCTAGCAAAGAAAGCATCAAATTTTTTAGTTTTCATTCATTCAAGATTAGACACTCAAACCCTGTATTCCCTAATGATATAATATGGTTCAGCATTCAAAAACTGACACAAAAGAATCTGAGGTATCTTTCTGTTATGAGTTTATCTATGCTTAAATTTAACTGATTTTTTTCTTTTGGATTTCTTTTTTTTTAAAATTTTTTATTTTTTATAAACATATATTTTTATCCCCATGGGTACAGGTCTGTGAATCGCCAGGTTTACACACTTCCCTGATTTTTTTTAAAGTTCATTAAGTTCTATATTACTTATTCCCTTCAATACCTAGAATGGCCTCATGGGTTAACTATGCCTTTATCTTATACAAGAGGGAATTGATTATTAAAAGGGTTGAGTGTATGATTGAAGGTTACCTATTGAGGGATGCTTTGAATCCATTAGCTCTAAATTCAAGTTCAATAATATTTGTTTTAATATATACAACATTGTTTTCTCAGTGTCCCAGGAGATTTGCTCAGCTCAACAATGCTAATCCTCCACAGGGTGGTGTCTAACCTAGATTTGTCCTTCAATTAGTAATAAATTCATATGCTCTATCTTATTCTACTTTCTGCAGTTCAGAGTCTGTTCATATCATGTCTTACTCACATGCATTCTCATTCTTTTTATTTTTTTTAAAGGTCTATTTATTTATTTGTGTGAGAGAGAGAGAGAACATGCATGTGCAGAGAAGGGGCAGAGGAAAAGGAAGAGAAAGAGAACCTTCAGCAGATTCCCTGCTGAGCCCAGAGCTCATTGCAAGGCTCCATCTCATGATCCTGAGATCATAACCTGAGCTGAAATCAAGAGTTAGACACTTAAAAAACTGAGCCATCCAGGCACTCTTGCAATCTCATTTCTTTGTATTGTAAAGAGATTTAATAGACTAACTCATTACAAGATACTAAAGAGTAATAACTAAATTATCACAAGTAAATACACATTTCCAGCCATACTTGTATGCCAGAGTGATTGAAATGATGTCTACATAATTCTAACATAATAAGCATGTTACTTCCAAATTGAGTTTGTATTGCCTTTAATAAATATGAGGGTCTCTAGGTCTTATTGTGGTTTCTTTCCTACTTCTCTGAAACTGTAACCATCACCATAAGCAGAAAATTACCCACAAATCTTGGAAATGCATAAATCCAATACTTTGCCTATATTTCAGTGGTTTATATATTGCCTATGAGACTTTAAGACAGCTCCTAATGTCTATAGTTTTTAGAACTGTGTAAGCTAATTTACACAACTTCTGCTACATGACCTCTTCTCTGTGGCCTACCAACCAAAAAATACCCATCTGGAACCCAAATTCCTGGATCTGAGAACCAGAAGTATAAAATAAATAACAGACATTGAAATTCATCCCATACATTCCACTGTCCTGGTATTCACTAATGGATAATTTAAAGTTTATGAAATAAAAATGTTATAGCGTCTTGGATACTTCTGAAATATTAAGTAGACTCTTTTCTTTCAAATAATAATATATACTATTTCTTTTTAAATACTGCATGCCCACTTAAGTGACAGGCACTGTGATAAGTAATTTACATATTCAAAGATCCCTTTGTGAGTCTGATCTATAAAGATAAAGAAACAATAGCTTCTCCAGGTTTGATGGTGGGTCCAAGGTCACACATCTTATGAGTAGCAGAAATCTGAGCCAGTCCATTTTCAAAGCCAAGGTTTCAATCACTATATATGCTGCCTCAAGGACAGTTCTGTTGTTACCATAGTCCAGGCAGATCTCAGAGCCTATTTTGTGGCAAGCAGCCCTTTCTGATTTTCCTCAAGCAATACCCCTTTGTTTAGAATCTTAATTGTTTTGTGGTGGGGTTTGCAGAGCACCAGAGAGAGCACTCATCTGAAAACGTGTTCAAAGTTCTCTAAATAAAAGACTCTCATTTTAGGGTAATTGTATGTTATACATCAAAACAATAGCTTTATAATAACTATCCCCCAAACAACAACTACAGTAATAATATTGCTACTAATATGTAACTTACACTATTCCATAGGTAATTTTACATGCAACACCTTGTTTAAATTATACAATTATCCCATGAGGCAAATATTATTATTATTTCTCTAGTATAGATAAAAGACATTTTCAAAAGTTGCTATCTCAGTCAAGGAAGTTCAATGACAAAAATTTCATAGTGCTTTCTGCCAAAGCAGAGAAAATTTCCTCTTCTACAGCAACTAAGTGAGATTTCCTTAATATTCTTCATTCCCTAATCTGCATTTATCTATATTTTCAGCTGGAATGATATTAAAATTTCATAATCTCAGAAATAATATTTTTTAAATTTTTGTTTTCAAAGAATGAATGTCTTCAGTCTTCATAAATTGAGTTTCTTCTTCATTTTTTTTCTTCTTAAAATCATTGTGCAATGTGGGCGCCTGGGTGGCTCAGTGGATTAAAGCCTCTGCCTTCAGCTCAGGTCATGGTCTCAGGGTCCTGGGATCGAGTCCCGCATTGGGCTCTCTGCTCAGCAGGGAGCCTGCTTCCTCCTCTCTCTCTGACTGCCTCTCTGCCTACTTGTGATCTCTCTCTCTGTCAAATAAATAAATGAAATCTTTAAAAAAAGATCATTGTGCAATGTAAGACATTCATTATTTGTCCAGAAGACACTTTCCCTTATTATTTTTTCTTTCTGCTTTTAGTCAGGAGTTTGGATACATACTTCTGTTCAGTAAAACAATAACTTAAGGCATTTGTGTTTATGTATATGTGTTTGTGTTTTTGTGTTTTATAATAAACCCTAAGGATTTTTAAACACTGGTGCATAATACAATAACATACATTTTTATTTGAAATGATTTCTATCAAAAATAATCAAGCATAAAGCCAAAGTGAATGATAACATCCAAAACACAATTGGTTTTTTCCTAATGCTCTATGGGGGAAACATTTTGATGAAACTGTGAGAATATGCTCACCTTGGTTATTTGTGAATTCATTTTGAAAAATCTTGAAATACACAAATATATAGAGCTTTTGTCATATAGGAAATATGAAAGCTAATATTCTCCTAAGAATCAGGAAAAATATATCTTCATCCAAATCTGTGTACTATATCCCTTTATAAATAACATGATTAAGTATTTCCAGGATATCAATATATGTGTTTTAGACAGTCACATATACTTGGTTCTATACTATAGAATCTTCTTAAGAATATAATAAATTATGGAGTAATCAGTCAGTTAAGGACCCTACTCTTTTTTTTTTTTTAGATTTTATTTATTTATTTGACAGACAGAGATCACAAGTAGAGAGGCAGGCAGAGAGAGAGAGAGGAGGAAGCAGGCTCCCTGCTGAGCAGAGAGCCCGATGCGGGACTCGATCCCAGGACCCTGAGATCATGACCTGAGCCGAAGGCAGCGGCTTAACCACTGAGCCACCCAGGCGCCCGGACCCTACTCTTGATTTTAACTCAGGTCATGATCTCAGGGTCCAGGCATTGAGCTCCCTGTTGGGTTTTGCACTCAGCAGGTACTCTGCTTCAGATTGTCTCTCTATCCTTCTGCCCTTTCCTCCAATCATGCTCTCTCTTTCTCTCTCTAAAATGAATAAATATTTTTTTAAAAGAATATAACAAACTATGTGATAGAATTAACCATTTTTCAGTTGTTGGTTACCTCAATAATTAATTGTCTATTACAAACCCACTTGAAGATAATTACACACATTATTAGAAATTTAATGATTATAAGATATCAGCTTATTGGGAATATGAGATCCAGGAAATAACAATTATTTTATTCTAAATTGCTTTAAGAATGAAAGAAGAGCAAAATCTCACAAATTTTGATAATTAACTGTCATGTCATAACAGAATAAAATAATGAATTGTCAAGGAAATCCAACTAAATATATGATGATTTTGGATGACAAAGACTCACTAAACCTGGAAATTTTGTTCTCATAAATTATTTGGGAAGTTTATCCAATAAACTCATTCTTGAAGACAGAGTGTCACTAATCTTTATTGTATATCACTCAGGAACGAGTCACTTAATTTGGTAAATTTATTCTAAAAATAACATTTATGCAGCTGTTTTAAAAATTGTGCATTTTACCAGATGTAATAGATTTCCATAAAATAATGGTTCCATAATTAAATTATGGAAATCATAAGTATTAAAATAGCTCAATTTGTGGGAGAAAGAGGTTAGCATTTCTCAATTCTTTTTCTCTTTCTTTTTAAAAATATTTTATTTTATTTTATTTTTTATTTATTTGAGAGAGAGAGAGAGAGCATGAGAGAGGAGAAGTCAGAGGAAGACCAGGCCCCCCACTGAGCAGGGAGCCAGATGCAGGCCTCCATCCGAGGACTACAGGATCATGACCTGAGCTAAAGAAAGTTGTAACCAACTGAGCCACCTAGGCACCCCTTGTTTTTCTTATGCCACGGAAAATATTTAAAAATATTTTTGGTATAGTATTTTTTATTGAACTCTTACAGTTTATCTTATGCTTAAATAACTATTTGTCAAAATTTTGGCGCTATAAAGTTGGCTTCTTCAATTTGTAGATAATAGTCTAGAACAAATCTAATAAGCGAACCTGGTTGTCTGTTGCCAACAATAGTCTAATCCAACTTTTAGAAAGAGTCTGAGTTCATTTTTCAATTCGGGTGTCTTAAGATTCATAACAGGAATAAGAAAAAAGGTAATAAAAATTAAAATTCTATGATATAATTTGCTTATCTGTACCATACTGATTTATAAAAACAAGACAATTTATTTCTTATTCCTTAGCCTGATAAAATCCAACATACTGTCTCATTACGATTTATTTATGAAGTAACATATGGTATGCCTTCAGTAAATTTTTCGTAGCATGTATGCTTAGCATGTGAGAATAACTAACTAAAAATCACATTTTAAAGCTCTGAGCTAACAATATCAATATATAAAACATCATAATTATACTTTTACTATATATTAAATGAAAGAAACTGTTACTAAAAAATAATTAGTTGAGCAATTAGAATATAATTGTACTTTTATAATGAAGTGGATAATACTATACAGTTTATAAAATGAAATAAGCTGGTGATAGAATGCACTTGAATAATTGTTCTACAGGGGGGCCTGAGTGGTGCAACTGCTTAAGCATCTGACTTTTAGTTTTAGTTCACATCATGACCTCAGGGTCATGAACTCAGGGTTGGATCTCAAGGTCATGAGATTGAGCCCCATGTCAGCTTGGAGTCTGCTAGGGACTTTCCCTCCTTCTCGCTGCCCCTCTCACAGACTTTCTCTCTCTCTTTCTAAAATAAATAAATAAATCTTTTTAAAAAAAGGGTAATTGTTCCACAGTGCAATTTTTATATAGTACAAATATTTTTGTAGTGTTTTGGCGCTCAATGCCTTTTTTTATTGAAGTATAATTAACATGGATACCAGGTGTACATCATAATAATTTGATATTTATATGGATACTATGAAATGATCATGATCCCTATAGTAAGTCTAGTTACTATTTGTCACCATACAAAATTATCACAATATTATTGACTATATTTCCTATGCTATATATCAAAATAGTTTTACTCCATTTTTAAATGACTTTGCATTTTATTTTACTCTGGCATTATACAACTGAAGAAGTAAAATTTAATATCTTATTTAAAAATATATCTCTGTGGGTTTATATAAGACACAGTTGCATTATAATTATAAAACATTACATTATACTATAATTTTTAATTATTCTTATAAATATATTTCATGTGGAATCTATGACTCAATAAATTACCACTGAAGTTATAAAGAATGAGAGAAAAATCTATCAGCAAAATTATCAATTTCTAGTCTGGGGAGAGAAAGTGGGAGGGAGGGGTGACTGTTCCCCAATTTAGCAGTTCCAGCCGGAAATAACTTCTATGATTACTTAAGATTAATACACTGAATCTCATCTATTTTATTAATGATGTAGAATAGATATGTCCAATATATTTTTATGATAGCAGATATTTCATACTTTAACCACTGTCTACCTATAGCTACTGAGACTTGAAATGGGTCTAATGGGACAAACTGGTCTTTTGGCCCTATGTTATATCTTAACTTACGGAGTTTTTTTTTGTTATACTCTTCAGCTCTGCACAGACCTCTTTATCAAAATAACTAAGTCAGTCTTGTAGAACACATAAAGTACATTAGGAAGTTCAATTTTATACCTTGAATAGGATTGTATTATAACTGCTTGGAAGCACAAGCACATATTCAGCATACAAAATTAGCCTTTCACTTGTATCATTGGTGACTTTCTTCTTATGGAACATGTTATCCACCTAGAAAATTGGAATTCTATTTTTCTTTTCTTGTCTAGGACTCTATTTTCTTTTTGAGCTAGAGATAGGCTTGAACCTCATTTGACTGCACACCTAACTTCTGGTGACTAGATTCTTCTTGCATTACATAGCCCTGACTGTGCCTCCATATTGAATAAGGACTCTTCTAGAAAACACAATCCTACCTATAAGAAATGTTTTCAGAAATCTATTGCCTACACTATTTTTTTTCACTTATTGCTAGATTATATCCTTCATTTCTACTGAAATTGCTACTATGTTAGATAATATATATCATAATGTTCACATTTCATCAGAAGAGCCCCACCTTTAATTTTCTTAATTATTGTTTACTTCTTTTTAGCCAATATAATTTTCTATCCTAGCTTCCTTTTTCTTTTTCTTTTCACTGATCCATGTGACAAAATCTTTAACATGCCTATAAGAGTCAAAGCATCAAACCACTTCCATAATATTTACTAGCTTAAGGAACTAGTTAAAATGGAGGTAGCATATTCAGGTTTCCATAAAAAAATTCAAATTTATAGGAAATAATTCAATAAAGATATTATTAATTAAAATAAAATTAATATGACCCTGCTACAAGAAAATTAAACCTTTTATCAAAACACTCTAGGGTAAAAGGTGAAATAAAAATTAAAGTAACAGAATTCATAAAAAGCAATGAAAGGAAAAACACTATGTTTTGAAATCTATGGAATAAATTTAGAACAATGGCCAGAAAAAATAAATAGCCCTAAATAATTTTATTACTAAAAAAAGAATTAATGTAAATTAAATAAATATACAGTGCAAAAAGAGTAGAAGAAGAATAACAAAGTAAGCCATGAAGAATGCAAAGGAAGACAATAATAAAGGTAAAAGTAGAAAGTAGTGAGAGAATAGAGGAAAAATAGTCACAATTAAGACAAAATTCTGTTTTTTGTTTTTGTTTTTTTTTTGGTGGGCCATTGAGTAACAATTTTGTAAAAAATAGAATCACAAATGTACAAAGATTAAGAATTATGAGTGGGAAATCACCATTAAAAGAGTAAATAAATAAATACATGACTTATTTGCAGACATCTATACAAATATGTGTTGAAAATCTTGAAAAAATAGATCTTCCCTTAACAACAAAAACAGAAACAAAACCAAAAACCAACAAATGTCATTCACAATAGAAAATTTAAATGGTGCATTTTCTACAGTTTAAATAATGAACTCACATACAAAAATCACCAGGCTTACCTTGTTCACAGAAGACTAGACATTCTTCAAAAATAGGTGGTTCCAATACTCCATAAATTGTTTCAGAGATTGAAAATGGAAGAAAATGTTTAAATCTTCTCATAAAGCCTGCATAATGTCCTATTGCAAAGATGATATAGTGCAAAAATAGTACAAAAAGATGAATATTATGTATGAATATTAATGCAAAACATTAAATAAAATATTAGTAAACAGAACCTCATGCCCAATTCGAACAGTGATGTTTGAGTTAACAAATTCCCCTGGTAGTGTGGTTAAGAAATTTGAAACTATGTTATGTGTATTCTAGTTTGAACAAATCAGTATACTGTTAAGAATGAGTGCCAGGTTTCTCACTTATGAAAAAAGAATTTAAGATAAGGAAAGGATGACAACCATAGTGAACCTCATGGTGCTGAATTCAAATTAGAAATATTAGAACAAATACATACTTTCAAGGAAATATACAGATAAGTATGGAAATATGCATAGATAGATGTATGCATATATACATATATTTCCTATTCTTTTCACCATAAGGGCATAGAAGTCATTACACTCCAGAAGTAATAAGCATATCTAATGCCCACATTTTAATTTCTTTCTTTTCTTTTTTTTATTTGTCTGTTTTTTTCTGTTTTTTGTTTGTTTGTTTTGTTTTGTTTTGTTTTGTGTTTTGAGAGAGAGCCAAACAGCAGGGGGAGGAGTAGAGAGATTGGGAGAGAAAGAATCCCAAGCAGCCCAGTGGGGACTCAGGACCCTCAGATCATGACCTGAGCTAAAATCAAGAGTTGGGTGCTAAACCAACTGAACCACTCAGATGCCCCCAGATTTTAATATTCTAAATAATGTTTTTAAAATAAACCCTTGAAAAAATTACGGACATGCTGGAGTAAGAAAAGTGCAGAGTCAGAGCATACACTGTAAAGGCAAAAAAAAAAAAAAAAAAAAAAAAAAGTGTTCAAAAAATGTTGAAAGGACAAAAGAGCCAACTTGAATTAATTTCCAGTAGCTAAACATATGACCAATTCAGCAACAAAATAAATAAAGATATTAATGAATTATAGCCTATAGAATAAATAAACATACCCAACTTTATATAAATATAATTAAATAATTAAGAGAAAAGAAATAGCTCTTCTTAACAGGGGAATCCTTATTTAAAAACACGGAAAGAAAGATATAAATAAAAACTCACCATTAAGAACACACTGCAGTAAGAATTGTGAAAGCAATAATTATTCATGCATGCTATTGATACTGGATGAAACAGGGATGACAAATAAGTATATAGCCTCAAATTATCCTCCCACAAGATAATTATTAATTACCAAAAAAAGTAGGTTATAGTTAGGAAACCTGGCAGACAGCATCTTAACCAAGAGATCAATTTCACCATCACCACTGACAAATCATGTACATCTTTCATATAATGCATTGAGTAGGTCATAACATCATTTCTTTGGTATTCTTGCCCCAAATTTAATAGCTTTAATCTTATCATTAAACATATCAGACAAACCCAAATTGAAGGATATTCTACAGAGTAATGGGCTAGTATGTTTTAAGAATAACAAGATAATTAACTGCAGAACTCTCTCAGTTGGGAAAATATTAAGGAAACTTGAAAATCAAAGTAGTGTGGGAACCTGTATTGGGTTCTGAACCAGGAAAAGGACACTAGACTGCTTGAATTTGAACAAGATCTTTAGAAATTTAATAGTTTTCTATTAGTGTTAATTTCCTCATTTTGGTAATGTTAAAATGGTTATGAACATGTTAACATTTAGGGACACTGGGTGAAGCATCCAGAGGAATTCTGTGTATAATTTTCCTTTTTTTTACAGCCAAAAGTTATCTCAAAAATAAGAGTTAAAGCAATAAAAAATATAGTTAATTCCTTTATGCTGCTTTCCCTTTTTATACTTCATCGCTTCTTTTATTATTTAACTAAGATTATTTTTTCTTTTTTAATTAAGTTTTTAAATCTGGATTCTAGAATACTTCATACACAGTGTTATATTAGTTTCAGATGTACAATATAGTGTTTCAACAATTCTGTACATTCCTCAGTGCTCATCATGATAAGTATACTCTTTGAAAAGATATTTTTGATGGAAGCTAAATTAGATCTTCTAACTCATTAGAAGCAAAATTATATAAATTTGATTTATTGTTGGTACATGAGAATGTTCTTTGAAAATTTATGAATTTGAGTTTATTTAAAATGTCAAATGTACAAAATAGATATAACCAAATAATTCCACTAATGAATAGTCAGTCTGTATACCATATTAAATTATATAAAAATAACTCTCTCTAAATTAGAGATAATGCAAAAATGTGATTTCCTCTTTTATATACTCATTTTGTAATCAAATGTAGTGGAATGAGAAAGCTCTCATTTTACCATCTACCTCTTCTCTGCCTCATTTTTTTTCTAGGTAAAACTCAGAAGTATTAATTTCTCCTAGTGCTCCTCAATTTTCAACTATAATGTTGTGTATTTTGGAGAGAAAGACAAGCCTAGGATCAGTTTAAAATCCCTAAAATATTTTTCTGTATATTTTATTTCAGGTGGGCTTTCAGTTCTCCTTGTTTTTCCCTTTTATAAGTATAACCATTATTCTCATAACACAGCATAGAAAACTTACAAAAATTGTTTACTTTTCCTCAATATAGTAGTGACATTTACAGCTTGTGTTAACTTTCAACAATAGTAAAAATAACTAAAAAATAAGTATTTGCAGATGGGTTGCTATGTGTCAGACCATGTGATAAATACATTGTATATAGTATCTTCTTATTCCTATATAAAGCCATATGAGGAATTATTGCATAATTTGTTTAGCAAATTTGGCTTGCAAAAGAATAAAACAGTCACATATACATGCCCACCCACATGCACATATATGTTTTGTTATACATAAATACATATAAATGCAATCATTTTTAGCTTTCAAAAAATAAAATATATATTTAATATATAAAAAGATATACTTTTTAAAATTTCAAAGCTCAGTAAGAAAATATATTGGATTATATAATCCAATAAAAACAGGCAACATATTTTAACAAATGCTTTACTCTACAGATATTTAGATGGCAAATAAGCACTTGAAAGTGTTTTAATTATAAGGAAAATGCAGATTAAAACCCCAGAGAGATACCACTACACACCTATTATAATATCCAAATTAAAAAAGACTGACTATTGATTAGGGTGTTGGAAAACTAGAACTCTCATACACTGTTGGTAGAATGTAAAATGTACAGCAACCTTGGAAAACAATATATTAGTTTGTTAAAAATTTAAGATATACCTACCATATGATCTAGCCATTCTACTCCGAAGTATGTACCACATGTCCACACAAAGATTTATACATGAATGTGCATAGTAACTTTATAATAGCCAAAACTGAAAATAATTTTTAAAATCCAATAAAGATGAATAGATAAACCAGTTGTGAATTGTGACATATACATATAGTGGAACTTGGTGCATTAGGAAAAATGAACACATTATTGATACATGAAATGACATAGATGAATAACTTTTATGAGTTTTAGAAGTCAGACCAACAAAAGATTATATAGTGTATGATTCCTTTCATATAAAATTCTACAAATGCAAACTAATCTATGGTGGTCAGGACAAAGGGAGACCAATGGCTGCCTAGTACAGGGACAAAAGGGAATCAAGGAAATGATGGATATGTTCATTTACCTGATTATGGTAATGGTTTCATAATATATATCAAAATGTAACAAATTATGGGGGAACCTGGTGGCTCAGTGGCTTAAGTCTCTGCCTTTGGCTCAGGTCATGATCTCAGGGTCCTGGGATCCAGCCCTGTATCAGGATCTCTGCTCAGCAGGGAGCCTGCTTCCCCCCTCTCTTTGCCTGCCTCTCTACTTCTGATCTCTGTCTATCAAATAAATAAATAGTTTAAAAAAATGTAGCAAATTATGAACTCCAAAACTTCAGTTTATTACATGGAACCCTAATAAAGTTGTTTTAAAAATGAAGTATCACTTAAAATTTCCAACACATAATTATTATCTGCATATAATCATTTATCAATGATGTATAGAGGTAAAATCATGTTTTTAAGGAAGGTGGAGGTGTGATAAAATTAATAATTTAAAATGTACATAATATCTCCTATTTTTATGGTATAAATGGAAGTCTGTTCTTTGGCTTGTTTTTGTTTTTTGTTTGCCTGGTTTTAGATTGTTGTTTTGTATTTTTTTAGTTTCAAGTTAATAACTATTTGAAGAAAAGAGTTAATTTCTTCCATTTATCCCCTTCAAAACCATATATCTTTATGTTAAGTATTGTTTATCTTTACACTCAGTAGTCAATAATAATTTTAGATTCTCTTCTGAGAATACATTAAATTATTTGAATTATTTCATCCATCACTGAATTTTTAAGGCATTTTTTATTAACCTCATTCATTCTTCATGTACACCATAATATATCTTAAGGATGCCTTTGTAGAAGTTTTCAGCTTTATTGCTCCTTTTTTAAAAAATGAAGATATGAAATGATTTCTACTGAGGATGATTTATCCCCTGGGAGATACTTAGTGACAGTGATGACTCTGTACATTACTTTTAAACCCAATATCATATATGGTATACAGACTAGATCAGACAAAGTATGACACTTGGAGCTAAGACAAGGATGAAAATGAAGGTTAAGGGTTACAAAAGAAATGTGCCCAGGAGACAGTGATCAAAGAGGAAACTGGGATTAGAAGTTAGAACATATTGTGGTTTGATAACAAAAGGTTCAAACTCAAGACTGTGAGGAGGTCAGGAGTCAAATAAATTAGGAGAGAGAGTGAGAGAGAGACAGAGACAGAGAAGCAGAGAAAATAGGGATACTTGATCAAAGTATCAAGTAAGGTGCCATCAGGAGATAAGATCATGGAAGCTTAGCAGTAAAGAAAAGGTGGGCAGCTCAGAAAGTAAACAAAAGTAAAATGTAAAATAAAGCTCATCTTTCTGTCAGGAGACATTTACTTGAAAGGGAAGGTGCACATTCCTTTGTGATCTAGTAAGAGCAAAGCCAGGAGCCATGATAAAGAGGTGACAAATGGATTAACTTTGGTGTTTGTATCACAGAAGTGAAGTTTTCTGGCAGGTGGCCAATATAGAGAGGTTGTAGATCCACAATTGACTTAGTGAACTATGCACAGTGAATACAGTTATTTCATTCACCTTTGGTCTAATATTTTTGTAAAGTTGAAATTGCATACAATTCTTTCTTTCATCATTAGTAGACAGTGTTGCAGTGTTTCTGGGGTTCAATGGGTAACATCCGTTTTTCTTATGAGTCTTAAAATTTCATGCAAACAAAAGAAAACAGGCAAAGAGAAAATGCATTAGGCTGACTTGAGAACTTTCCACTGGAGGGAAACTCCGTGAGACAGATATAGGGTGGGTAGCCAAATGCCTCATTAGCCATTGCATTAGGGTGTATACAGGCTTAGCAGATCCAGATATAAGCTTCTGGGAGAGAGAACCTGATCCATGAGTTTTCTGTCTTCTAAGCCTCATGCTTAAGTAGGCAAAATCCATTGCTCTTGCATAATCAGAAGCCAGAACAAAATTTGCAGTGTGATGCAGCAAAACTTAGCACGTTTCCCTATACAACCAGCTTGACATTACTGGTTAGAGAAGTGCTAATCTCTTTCTTAAATTCATTCTTGCCATGTAAATAAAACCTCATCACAGAAATAAGATCTATCATATCACAGTCCAAGGAATTATATGGGCAGGCACACATGGGTGTGTAAAATCTGTGGGGGCATCCTTGAATTCAGCTAACCACTAATCACATTACATACTCCACAGTTGAGCATTTGTACTTTTTTTGTTTTCTCTATTTTTCTATCCAGCCATACGACTTTATTCATGTTTGTACAAAAAAAGCTGAACACATGGCATGGCACAAAATAGTGGCTTAGTAAATGTGCACTTTAAAATTAATTAGCATATGCATCTACTAACAATTTGAGCCCATAGAAATAGATTTATAGTACCATTTTATTGATATTTGTCAAATATTTTAAGATAAAAGAGAAATATAAAATAAATTTAAAATGTATCAATCATATATTATAAGGCTAAAAGATTAATTGCCTTTCTCTAAATAGAATGATTTTCATAGTTTCTTAAAATGAAGTTTTTCTGTTCTTTAGAAGGGATTTAATTATACCTTTTATGGCAATCACATGATAGCAAACCTGACTAGGTAATGCATCAATGATTCAATAAAACTGAAAAACTTTTTAAGTAAATGAAAACACTCTTTTTATGAAAATAAGTGATTTTTCTAAGTATCTGACTAAAATTGGTATAATTTTACTTCCACTTAAATGTAAATTGGAAATATACCATACCATTATTTAGTAAGCCTTATAACTCTATAAAATGATCCACATTAGGATGAAAAAATTTGCAAGGCTTATGAGGGAACTTATTAAATATCATATTATTATCATATTATTATCAACATCATTTTGATAACTGCCTACAATAAAATGTACCTGAGATACAGAATAATCACCTTGACATCATCAACAGATACAATTTGCAAATTGCAGAAAAACAAAATATAATAATAGCTAATTTTGAAACAGACCTCAATATGTTTAATAATAATACATTTATGGCTTTTAATTTTAACTTCCAGAAATTTCAGTAGTAAGAAATGAAACTAGGGAACTGAGGCAGCTATTGGATCAAAAAATGGCTTTTGTGGTTAAGTTATTGTTATTATATATGTTTTGAGATTCCAACTTCTTATATTTGGTAGCTTAAAATTTCCATAAACATCTTAATAGGTAAGAAATCACAGGACCATTAGTATCAAAGTATTCTTAATATAAGCAGTTCATTATCTGTTTATTAACATTTCACTAATGATATGACTTGCTAATTATATGACTATTTTGGTATATTGATTATGTATTAGTATCTATAATAAAACAACATAAAATTTGACAAGAAATTATTATTAGATATTTTTCTCTACTAGGTTAATAATTAAATGGTAATGTAAGTCTGAAATCTTAGGAAGTTCTTCAAAGCAAAAACACACAAGAAAAGAAAAAAATTATTTTCATATGTCTTATAGAAATTGACAAGCCAATTCTAAGATTTATACAGCAATAGTAAAGAATTAGAATAGCAAGGCAATCTTGGAAAGGTAGAACAAAAGGAGAGAATATATCATTGTCTGACTTCAAAATAAAAGCACAAGTTAGAAGTTAAAAAGAAGCCAAAGAAATCTAGGTGTGGTTTTGACATAAAATTTAACAAAGAGGTAAGTAGAATATATTATACTTCCTATAAATCAACAACACCTGTATCATCACTTTTTTTTTTTTAATAGCTGGCAAATCAATTCAATGGGAATAAGAAAGTCTTTTCAAGAAATGGTACTATGTTAAGTGGATATCTATATTTTTCTAAAAAAGGAGCTTTGACTACTACCTCATACTATAAACATAAATCAACTTAAGATTAATCATAGAAATAAACATAAAAACTAAAGGCATAAAGAAAATATGGTGCAGCCCCTGGGTGGCTCAGTCATTATACATCTGCCTTCAGCTCAGATCATGATCCCAGGGTCCCAGGAATGAGCCCCACATCGGGCTTCCTGCTCGATGTGGAGCCTGCTTCTCCTTCTCCCTTTCCTACTGCTTGTGTTCTCTCTTTTGGTGTCTCTGTGTCAAATAAATAAAATCTAAAAAAAAAAAAAAAAAGGAAAATAATTTTATGACTTGTAGGAGAGCAAAGATTCTTAGAAGAACATAAAATGCAATAAAATGACAGGAAATAATGATAAATTAGACTATCAATTTGAAAATTTCTGTTCATTAAAATTAACTGTAAGAAAATGAATAGAAAACCCACAGATTAAGAAAGAATACTTATTCAACATTTTTTTCAGAACATAGAAAGAACTTAATGGGGCCCCTGCATGACTCAGTGGCTTAAGCCTCTGCCTTTGGCTCAGCTCATGATCTTAGGGCCCTGGGATCTCTGCTCATCAGGGAGCCTACTTCCCCCTCTCTCTCTGCCTGCCTCTTTGCCTGCTTGTGATCTCTGTCTCTCTGTCAAATAAATAAATAAGATCTTTTTTTAAAAAAAAAGAACTTAGTAACAATAATAAAAGGATCAAATAATTTGAAGAGCTACTTCTCAACAGAAGTATATGAGTAATAAACACGATTTTCAACATCATTAGACATCAGAAAAATACAAATAATATAATAAAAAGATAAAAATTATGACTAACTAAATGATTAAAATTGAAAAGACCACAAATATTAAATGTTGCCAAAGATCATAACTTCATATATTGTTGGAGGTGGGGGACGCCTGGGTACTCAGTGTGCTGAGTGTTTGCCTTTAGCTCAGGTCATGATCTCAGGGCCCTGGGATCAAGCCCTGAGTTAGACTCCCTGATCATAAGGGAGCCTCCTTTTCCCTCTGCTTCTGCTTCTGTTCTTCAATCATCTTGTCTTTCGCTCTTTTTCTAATAAATAAATCAAATCTTTAAAAAAATTTATAAATAAACATATATTGCTAGAGGGAATGCAAAATAGTATAACCAAAAATAGCTCTGGCTTATAAAAGTAAACATATACTTAGAGTATAACCTAACCATTCTATTATTATGTATTTACATAATACATAAGAAAATATATGTCTATGAAAAGATTTGGATAGATGTCCATGGCAGAAATTTGGACTAGTCCATTAATAGAATACTGGAGATTAGCAGTGGTATATCCATATAGTGGAATATTGCTCAACAATGAAAAGAAATGGAATAGTGCTACATCCTCAAAACATGATGAATCTCAAAAACATTATGCTATGTGAAATAAACTTTATGCAAAATGTATAAACAGATTATTTATATGGTGTTTTAGAATAGACAAAGCTATTGTATATTTGAAAACTGGGAATATGGGTACTTTGTGTGGATGTGAGTGAGAGTTACTGGGAAGACCCATAAGGTAACATTCTGGAGTCATGAGTATGTCAAAACTCAGCAAATGTGCACTTAATATTTGTGCAATTTGTTGTATGTAAATTTCATGTCAAAAGGAAGACACATTGAAATATTGAGCTTTAGTAAATGTAGGTGGGTGGCAGTATTTCCAGAAATTTACTGAAACTTACTTTCAAATACATCATTTGTAAGATAGATAATGGATGTATAGTAAGATGGTTAGTTAGAGACATGCTAACAGAAGTATAAAGATAAATATCAGTGGTAGAATCAAGGTGGTATTTTTGGAGAATTCATGATAAAATTCTTTCAACTCTGCTCATAATGAAAAACTGAAAAGAAAAATAGTACCAACAGAAGAAAGATGGTAGCATTCTGCCTCTGCATTAAGGTAAAAACAAGAAAACAACCAATTATACAAATCAACATAATCTGCACAGTCTATCCATCATCAGGGACCACTAATATGGAGTTTTGAGAACCCCATATATAATACCTGAAAGGAGGACTAAGAAAATAACCTAGTTTAATTATTTAACTCAATTCATACAAATATTATTTCTTGGTTATCTATCATGCCCCAGGCATTTTCAAAACAACTGAAAAAAAAAAAAATCTCTTCTCTTCCAAATTCTTGTGGGAGGAGGTAGACGTTAAACAGAACAAAAACAAAACAAAACAAAACAAAAAGTCATAGGTCACATTGCGACAACAATAAGAAAAATAAATAAGGCAAGGAAGGGGACTAAGGTGCCCTGGAGTCCTGGGCTGGATGTGGAATTGTGTTTTATTTTATTTTTTAAAGATTTTATTTATTTTTATTTTTTATTTTATTTTTTTTTAAAGATTTTATTTACTTATTTGACAGAGATCACAAGTAGGCAGAGAGAGAGGAGGAAGCAGGCTCCCCGCTGAGCAGAAAGCCCGATGTGGGGCTTGATCCCAGGACCCTGGGATCATGACCTGAGTTGAAGGAAGAGGCTTTAACCCACTGAGCCACCCAGGCACCCCTAAAGATTTTATTTATTTTTAAAGAAGTCCGCAGTGGGGATGTTATTTGGAATAAATATTTAAAGGAGGTGAGGAAGTAAGCCATTAATATTCTTGGGTATAAGGACTAAGAAGTGAGAAACTCCTGAATTCAGAACATGGGAGTTTGAGCAAAGGCAAGAAGATCATGAAACTGGAGCAGAATAAGACAAAAAAGGAAGAGGAGGTATCATCAGAGGTCAGAGCCAGGACTTTAGTTTTTGTTTGGAGTGATATAAAAAGCTATTGGATGATTTTAAGTACAGATATGGTATAATCCAATTTACATTTTAACTAGATTACTCTAGTTGCTGTGATTGGAATTCAATGAGGAAGAAAGTGTGTGGCAGAAGGAGATCATTTTAAGAGACGAACAGAATAATCTAGGCAAGAAACAATGGTATCTTTATTTGTACAACTGAATCCCCTGAACAGAAATGATTTAATTTAAATGATTTCTTAGAATTCTAAATAACATTTACTATGTGTGTATATGTACACATCAAAATATTGTATTTTAAGAAAAATATAAACAATAAATATTATAATTACTGGTAGAATTAAAATATAGGAGCAACCCACACTAAAAATACAGCAATATTTTACTAAACACTTATGGAAAATTTATATAAAGTTACTTTACATTAGGTTACTTAAAAATAACTAGTAAAAGAACAGGGGCACCTGGGTGGCTCAGTGGGTTAAAGCCTCTGCCTTCGGCTTGGGTCATGATCCCAGAGTTCTGGCTTGGGTCACGATCCCAGAGTTCTGGGATCGAGCCCCACATCAGGCTCTCTGCTCAGCGGGGAGCCTGCTACCTCCTCTCTCTCTCTCTGTCTGCCTCTCTGCCTGCTTGTAATCTCTTTCTGTCAAATAAATAAATAAAATCTTAAAAAAATAATTAGTAAAAGAGCAAAGAAGAAATATTGGGAAAGAGGTACCATATGAGAAGTATGATATTAAAAAGTTTCTATGCAAAATGTTGATAATTATTGAAGGTGAATGATGACCATTTGAGAGTAACTATTATACTATTCTTTCTACTTTTGTGTGTTGAAAATTTTTGTGTTTTTTAAATCCAAATAAATTTAAGGTATGAGTCTTTAAAATTAAGTCATAAAACAATTATAAATTTAAATCAGTGAAAAACAGGGGCACCTCATTGGCTCAGTCAGTTAAGCGTGGGACTCTTGATTTTGGCTCAGGTCATGATCTCAGGGTCCTGAGGTTGAGTCCTGCATTAGGCTCCACACTGAGTGTGGTGCATGCTTGAGATCTTTCTCTCTTTCTCCTTCTGCCCTGACCCCTTCCCTGCTTGCACGTGTGCTTTCTCTCTCACTATCTCACTCACTCAGTCTCTCTCTCTAACAAAAAAACCCACATTTTATAGAACAGTCACTGTGCCTTCCAAAATTGATTAGTAGCTGCCTGGTGATAAAATGACTTCCAGCAATTGGAGAAAGAAAGTGAGATGATCAGCAAATTAAGGAAAAGAATTGAATATATTTGGTATAAATAACTAATGAAACGTTTTTTTCTCTATCTGCATTGTCAACAAAGTGTGTCATAGACTACTTTAATAGAGCATAGATTGTTAGCTTATTTTAGAAAATTAACTATCTAATCTCTAATAAACTGATGGATTAATAAAGATTTCACCTGCAGTATTCTTAAACAATATTTATAGTGAAAAAAAATTACTCATGATACTCATGATTTAGTGTGAGTGTGAATGGCTATTTATTATTTTATGATCAGAATTTTTTTAAAGGAATAAAAACAAAATGAAGGAAAACATATAGATTCTATTCCTTTAAACACATTAAATACGTGGTATATTGAAATTAAATCTTAATGACCTAAGATAGAAAATAAGTCCATATTAAAGACTGCAGAAGTAGAGATGCAATGCTGAAATCTGCACTCTATGGAAAAGAGTAAAAGATGGTTTTCTAATTTATATTAACAGATTTTATTTTAAATAGAAAAATCTACAACACACCAAATAAAATTGGATAACTTTTAGATTTTAATATTGCAGACAAAACAGCAGGAGATATCTAAATATAAATGTGCATGTAGAGAACTACTGATGAGTACAGCAATGTGAGAAATGGGTAACTGCTCTATAATTTCCATATAACAACTATAAGACTTAATTAAATGCTTACAACGTATTTTAATATAAAATAGCTCTTGCTGACAGGACAAAAATTTTAATTGTCTTGAATACGCTTTGTGAACAAGGTTGAATTTTTAAAGGTTAAAGGCATATCTATTATTTAGTTCAGATTAATTTGCCTATTATACAAATATACTTATAGAAAAAATAAGGTAATCGAGATACCTTCAGTGATGTCCTTCAAAGAGATTTGAAGTGGGCTCTACTTACTCTGAAGAAATTCTTTTCTTTCCTAAACTTCTTAATTCTCTCCTGCCATTTTTTTCCCTTCTATGTGTGAGTCTGCGTTTAAGAAACTTGGATTTGTACGAGAAGAATAAATGAAACAAGATGGGATTGGGAGGGAGACAAACCATAAGTGACTCTTAATCTCACAAAACAAACTGAGGGTTGCTGGGGGGAGGGGGTTTGGGAGAAGGGGGTGGGATTATGAACATTGGGGAGGGTATGTGCTTTGGTGAGTGCTGTGAAGTGTGTAAACCTGGTGATTCACAGACCTGTACCCCTGGGGATAAAAATATATGTTTATAAAAAATAAAAAATTATATTTAAAAAAAAAAAAAAAAAGAAAGAAACTTGGATTTGGGGATTAAATTACCAAATAATTAAACAAGTAAAAATAAGTGATCTATTTTTTCCTTTGTTTAAATTAAAAAAAAATTAAAGATTTTATTTATTTTTTTGACAGAGAGAGACACAGTGAGAGAGGAAACAGAAGCAGGGGGAGGAAGAGAGGTAGAGGCGGGCTATCCATCAGGCCGGGAGCCTGACACGGGGCTCATTCCCAGGACTGGGAATCAAGTTGTTAAGCATCAGGCCAAAGGCATATGCTTAATGACTAAGCCATCCAGGCACCCCCTACTTTTTAGAGAGAAAGCATTCACACATTTGGGCAGGGGGCTGGAGGAGAGAGATAGATGGAGAATGACAGAAAGAATTTTAAGTCGGCTCCACACCCAATGCAGGGCTGCCTCAGAACACTGAGATCATGACCTGAGCCAAAATCAAGAGTTGGTCCCTATACTGACTGAGTCACCCAGGTGCCCCAGAAATAATCTATTTTTAAATAAAAAAATAGAATTAGAAATATAATGTTTTAACCTTTTCAATGTGTATTTAATGGCTGGGGAATAAATGTCCATTTTGTGGAAGAACAATCTCTTTTTATGTAATGGTAACCTGAGAACAAACAAAAAAACAAGAAAAGAAAAAAAAAAAGGATGGAAGGAATGAAGGGAAAAGAAGGGAGAAGGAGACAGAAGGGGGAGGGGTAAAAGAAAGCTGTATTCAAACAACTTCAATGATCTTTGTTAGTTACATTTCCTGAATATCTTAATCTACTATGAAAATTGCTTACTAAGATATGCAATTTTCACTGTTTTTATTCACTATCTAACTAAAACCTAATTTTTTTTCATATTCTCTAACACAACTTAAAGGAGAGACTCATATTTTAGTGATTAAAAGTGTATATTTGTTCATATTTATTTTCATTGTGTGGTTGTCTATTTAAAGATGGTTTTTCCCAGAATGAATCACCATTATTGTCAGATAAAGATAACTGTAATGGGATTGTGTTACATGTGTGTGTGCATATCTATTGTTTTTACTCTACCTAAATTCTGCATTGCTTTATCTTTGAGGAAACACCACATCTCTATTTCAGCCCTTTGTTCTGTAGGACACATCTTATATGATAGATGTCTGATCGGTAGACTGGTCTATTCTCCTTGGCCATTGATTTGTTCAAGTATAGGCAGATTAGTTAATGTAGCTAGATGCTTCCTGAATGAATCCTCTAGAAAGAAAAGTTCTCTTTTAACACAGGCTGCTAAACTGTGAGCTACCAGAAACTAATACATGATCAAAGAATATTTGAGAATGGACATCACAGAGAGAAATGTAGTCATATGATAGAAGGTGAAAGTAAAACATAAATCCACTGTAAGCTTTTACATTCAGTAAGTGGATATATGCTTCTGTGTAAATTAGATGAATTGATTTCTTCTTTTTTGTGTACAATTTAATTAGCTTTCTCTAAAATTTAAATGAAATGGAAATCTTCGATAATACAAATTTTATATTTGAACCTTAAATTTGTTAGTAGAATAAAGTGAATTGATTTAAAAATGGCATAAGAGAATAAATTTTATTTTATTTTATTTGTAAATATCTAGGAATTTTATTTATTTTTTTGTATTTTTATTTAAATTCTAGTTAGTTTACAAATAGTATAATATTGGTTTCAGGAGTGGAATTTAGTGATTCATCTCTTACATAAAACAACTAATGCTCAACACGAGAAGAGAATAAATTTTAAAAACAGCAAAACAAAAACTTAAGTATTTAAACCCTCTGTCATTTTCTATATAATCATTTAAAACTAAGTATTTTCCGAGCGCCTGGGTGGCTCACTGGGTTAAGCTGCTGCCTTCGGCTCAGGTCCTGGGATCGAGTCCTGCATCGGGCTCTCTGCTCAGCAGGGAGCCTGCTTCCTCCTCTCTTTCTCTGCCTGCCTCTCTGCCTACTTGTAACCTCTCTCTGTCAAATAAATAAATAAAAATCTTTAAAAAAAAAAAACAACTAAGTATTTTCCTGTGATTGCTGCCTTAACAACATTCCACAAATTTTTGTTTTGTTGTATTGACATCCTGTTAAAAACATCTTCTAATTTTTATTTTCAATTTTTTTCTTTGACATTTGTATCCTTTAGTATTGTACTGTTTACTTTCTAATATTTAGAGAATTCTTATATATCATTTTTTTATTGATTTCTTTTTTAAGACTCTTCTTTATTTATTCATCCGAGAGAGAGAGAGAGAGAGAAAGAGAGGGAGAGAGAGAAAGAGCACAAGCAGGATGGGTGGCAGGCAGGGAGAGAAACAGGCTCCCTTGCTCAGCAGGGGGGCTCAATCCCAGAATCCTGGGATCATGACCTGAGTTGAAGGGTCATTAACCCACTGAGCTACCCAGGTGCCCCCTTATTGATTTCTCAAGCAATTCTACTGTATTCAGTCACATAGTATAGATGGTTTCAGTCCTTTTAAATTTATTGAGACTCCTTTATTGTCCAATATATAGTCTGTTTGGTTCAATGGTCAGTGAGTACTTGGAAAGAATATGTATTTTGCTGCAGTTGGGTAGTATTCTATAAATGACAAATGGGTGAAAGTGGTTAGTGGTACTTGTTTTATCCATTTCTCAGAGAGGAAGGTTAGAGGTCCCAAATATAATTGTGAATTTATTTATTTCTTTAAGTTCTGGATGTTTTTACTTTAATTATTTGAAACATCTCTCATTTGGCACTTGCACATTTAGGGTAAGTATGTAGTCCTTCCTGATAAACTGACACTTTTTCACCATAAAATATACCACTTTGCCTCTGGTAACATTCTTTAGCCTGAGAATTTATCTGATACTAATAAGGTCACTTCAGTTTTCTTTTCTTTTCTTTTTTACATTGTGGTGACATGACATATACATGAAATTCACCATTTTAACCACTTTTAAGTATACAATTCAATAGCCTTAGTGCATTCACATTGCTGTGGAACTATCACCACTATTCATCTCCAGAGATTTTCATCATCTTAAACTCTGTAGTCACTAAATAATAACTCCCTCTCTTTCCCTCCCCATTCTACTTTCTGTTTCTGTATATTTCACTATTCTAGGTATCTGACATGAATGAAATAATATATTTTTCCTTTTGTGTCTGGCTTATTTCACTTAGCATAATGATGTCACAGTTTATCCATGTTGTAACAGGTATCTGTATTCCATTTCTTTTTAAAGCTAAATGATATTCCATTGTCCATATATATATGACACTTTCATAGATTGATGAACACTTGGGTTGCTTATGCCTTTAAGCTATAGTAAATATTGCTGCTGTGAACAATGCTGTACAAATATTTATTTGAACCCCTGCTCAATTTTGTGGGAGTACACACCTGAAAGTGGAATTGCTGTTTCATAGGATATTTCTATGTTAATTTTTTGAGGAACTACTGTAATGTTTTCCACAGTGGCTGCACTAGTTTGGATTCCTACCATCAATGCGTAAGAGTTCAAATTCTCCACATCCTCACCAACCCTTATTATATTCTGTGGGCTTTTTGTGGGGGTTAGGGTCAGGAGGGAAAGAATAGCTATGCTACTGGTATGAAGTGGTATCTCATTGTAGTTTTGATTTGCATTTCTCTATATGACAGTTCTGTTGAGTATCTTTTCATTTGCTTATTAGCCATTTTGTTGAAATCTCTATTCAAGTGTTTGTGCATTTTCAAATTGATTTTGTTGTAGTGGTGTTTGTTGAGTTTTAGGAGTCATCTAAATATTCTGGATTTTAATCCCTTATCAGGTATTGACTTGCAAATATTTTCTTCCTTTCTCTGGTGTGCTTTTTCACTCAGCTGATAGTGTACTTTGATGCACAAAAGTTCTTAATTATGATAAAGTCCAATTTATCTAATTTTTGCTTGCTTGTACTTTTAAGTGCAATATCCAAGAAGTCATTGGCAAATCCAATGTTGTAAACATTTTGCTCTCTATCTTCTTCTAAATCTTTATGGTTATACCTGTTATGTTTAGATCTTTAATCTACTTTAAGTTAAATTTTATATTTTAAGTGTAGCTTTTTTTTTTTAAGTAAGTGTCCAATTTCATTCTTTTTCATGGGTATATCCAGTTTCCCCAGTTTCACTTGTTAAAAAGACTACCCTTTCCCCATTGAATGGTCTTGGCACCTAGGTGAAAATCCCTTTGAGTGAGGTATTTGTGTATAAATATATATGTATATGTGAATGTGAATGTGAGTGTGTGTGTGTGTATCACTCATATATATCCTTATTTATTCTATTCTACTGGTTTTTACTCTATTCTACTGGTCTATTGTCTGTCTTGATACTACACTGTTTTGATTTACTGTTTCTTTTCATTAATATTTGCATGGTATATATCTTGCTTCTTTAAATTTATCATATATTCATCTTTTTCTCTAAAGTTCATTTCTTTTAGCATCACCAAGCTAACATAACTATAGTTAAAATCTGATTCATTCACTGCTACCAATTATGACCCTCTCGTTTATTTGTATAATGCTGCAGTGCCAACCACCTTCATTTTCTTTCTGCCTGAGACATTTCCTTTGCTATTTCTTACAATGCAGGTCTACTGGAAATTAATTTACTTATTTTTTATTTACTTAGAAATATATTCACTTTGTCTTTATGTTTGGAGTATTTCTTTTCTTTCTTTATATTTATTGCGTTTATAGTTCACTAAGCTTCTAGGATGTATAAGTTTAGGTTTTTTGGCCAGACTGAAAAAAAAAAAAGTGATCATTTTTCTTAAAAATAAGTATGTTCCTATATTTTCTCATTTCTTTTTGGAACACCTCTTTCACATAATTTAGACAAGTTGTCATTGTCACGACATCCTTGAGACTGTGTTCATGGTTTATAGCCCATTATCTTTCTTTGCTTTTATTTGAGTGGTTTCTGCTGTCCATTCTTCCTGTCTCCAGATCTTTTCTTTGTTCTTCTTCTTCTTCTTTTTTTATTTTATTTATTTGACAGTAAGAGGGAGAGCATAAATGGGAGTGGCAGGCAGAGGGAGAGGGAGAAGCATGCTCCCCATGGAGCAGAGAGCCCAATGTGGGGGGCTCTATCTTACAACCCTGGGATCATGACCTGAGCTGAGGACAGACACTTACCAACTGAGCCATCCAGGTGCCCCATCAAATATTTTCTTTTGTATTGTCCAATCTGTTGTTTGGCTGGCCTTTAGACATTATATCATTTGGTCTAAAATTTCAACTTTTTATTATTTAGAATTCTCTGACCTCTCCATCCATTCACATTTTTCTTTTAAATCCTTAAACATAATTCTAATAGCTATTTTCGAATACTTGTCTGCTAATTCTAATTAATTCATTAAATTGCTAAGTGGCTAATATACTGTATAGTACCTATAAAATAATGTCACTGAACATTCTTTTAGCTAGCAGTAGTTTAGAATTTCATTTGATCCTTAATCTCCCACTTGAAAAAATTATTTCTCATCGGGTCAGACTAGAAAATTCACAGGTACAGCTTTCAGTATATTGCTATGTATTTCTAGAAGCAAAGTTTTGACAAAGTTCTTGTCCGAATACTTAAAACAATGAGAAAGGGACATTCATGAGTATTCAAGGACAGTTTTAATGACACTTTGTGCCTGTTTGGACAAATCTGTCTGAGGTAGCCTTACATTTTCATTAATGACATGTTCGTGAGATTGTGGAGGAGAAGATGTATATGCTGACTTACATATTGTTTACACAAAGCATTCACTACAAGAAATTGACAATTGTGAACACCAGATTTTCTTAGGTCTGTTCACAGGGTGGTTTGGTAGAAAGGAAGATTTGTATTATTGAATCTACTGCAACATCAATTAACCACATCAAACAACCAGTATTATATCTAAAAACAGAGGGCCTATGATGAAAAAATAGCATCAAGAAAGATCCTTAATGTTTTCCCACTACCTTCCATCTACTTTTCCTATTGCTCCAACAGAATTTCAATGATACTACAGGGATTCAATCTCAGAGATGTCTAACTACAGAGTACACAGTCTTCATCTGTTCCCTATGTAGCACCATCCCCAAGAAGGACAGTTCACGACATTTGATGAAGTTCACTAAACAACCTAAGAATAGCTAGAAATATAGAAGTTCTTTTAGAGTCATATAGAAATAGACAAACCACCATCTTTCAGGGATAATTTTTATTGATTGTCTGCCCTGGACCAGACACTAATTATGTGTATGGGCTTCCCCGGCCTAAGAGGAAACAGAACAATGGTGTTTTTGCATGAGCTCACTGAATTACTTCAAAATAATTTCTAGACTGTGGTATACTGTTCAAAAGAATTGTGTCCCCAGTGATGTTTGTCTCCTATTCCCACTAATACCTACTGAATTGGTAATTTGTGATAATAGGAGATGAGTCTTCTTTCCAAACCCAAACCAGTAAAAATACTTTAGGAAACTGCAAGTATGATAGACAGCTGCTCTGTAAACGGAAGTGTAATTGAGCTCAATTTAGATTTATTTTTCCAACAAGCATCGTGTTTCCAGAGATGCTACAGAAGCAAAAATATACGGGTTGTATATGTCTTTATAGGAATACCTCTGTAATCTATACCTTTGAAATACTCCAGAAAATGAACTTTGAAAGAAGACTGTTGTTTGGTTTAGGGGAAGAGTTCTCCAGAGAAAATCCAATTCCCTGGATGAATTTTGGATGCAAAGAAATTCTCTGAAAATATATTCACTTTTCTGGATGAGGGCTATAAAGTCAGTATTTATTTTAAAATCCTAGCCAGTTGTATAATACTTGGATATTTCTCATTCTATGTCCAGCTATAGTTTTTTTTTTTTCCTCCCCAACGTGATATTGTTTTGAGGCAGATATTAATTTAATCTCAAGTCTAGGTCAAACATTGTCTTTTATTGAATGACAGTACTCAGAGACATTCACAACTCTAGGTTTTATGAAGTGTTAAACAGTTTCACAAACTCATTTGTTACATAAAGTGCGGTTCAATAGAGCATTGAAATCATGAACAATATTTTGATAAAATATTAACTAAAATCCTTTCTTATATATTCTCCATAAATAGACAAAGACATTCATTTTGAAGTTTTATCTTTGAGAAACTTGAATATATAGAAAGTTCTTACAAGTTTCTTATATTCATAATTAATGAAATATCATTGTAAGATATTACAGTACTTATGGGGAAAGTAACATGGATAGAAGAAAATCTCATTATCAAGGAATTTTATATGCAAATTAAAATTTATTTCTTTGAACTGGATGAGATGAATCAAAAACCTGCATATAAATTTTCAGAGCTATTCAAGCATAGTCTGCAAAACAGAAAACAAGAAGCTTTTAATTAAAAATTCAATAAGTGGTAGATGAAGTGCTCAAAATTATTGTTGACTGAAGTAGAAGAAAAGATAAATCAAGTGAATGATGGGAAGGAAAAGACAATGTTAAATAAGAAAATAAAGGGGAAGGAGAAATCTTCAAAGGTACTTTAAAAAATATCTTTAAAGATTTTTTTTTTATTAGTTAACCTTATGTCTGTTAAGTATGTGAATCACAATATGAGGAAGTCATACAAAAATATAAGATAGTCATAATAAAAACACTTTAAATTTCATATAAGTTTTAAATTTAAAAAAAGAGAGAAAGACATTTTATCTTAGGGACATTTTATCCTAGAGAAGAATAAAGAGATTGAGATGTTACTTATTCTCTAGGGAAGAATCTATTTTTATAAACAATTTTGAAATTGCCAGTGCAGGTTGTATGACCATGAAGCATGAAGATTGCAAATAAGTAAATATGGAAGTAATTATCTCATTTAAATAGAAACCCCATTGTGTAATTTACAATAAAAATTGGGCTCTCATGCATGGTTTAGAACATGCCTCAAGCGTCTGTTTTTATAATGCTTACAAAGCATTATTGGGTACCTGAGTAGGGAGAGATCAGGAGCCTGTGGCTTAGTTGGCCTACACAGTCTTTTTCATGTGGGTGAACAGTGGACACCAGCCAGCTGTACTCAGCTGCACCCTTCCATTAGGAACTTCCCAGGCAATACTTAGCTAGTTCACCTAAATGAGACTGGGGCTCTTGTGTTTGGAAACATTGTTGCAAGATTTTTTTTTTTTTCTTTTTTTACCCCTCTTTGGTCTTTCCATGAAAAGAGGCAAAAAGTTATTTTCATCCTGGGGCAGGAAGAATTCATTTACCTATAAGCTTAAGTAGAAGTGGATTTATAGATGTATTATATTATTTAAATTAAAGTAGGTAAAATAGGATCTTGGAAAGAAATAATGTCATGCTTAATGTCATCTCTTAAGAGAGATGATGGAGGAGTTTAAAGGAGGGAAGATTACCAGTATGGATAGGGTGAAGGGGCACTATGAAATGATGATATGAAACTCTGGGTCTAGCAGCTACGTGAAACTTTTATCACTCTTGGAACTGAAGAGGCATGCAAATGGGTCCATTAGAATTAAACAAGAACTGTACCTGTAGAAGATGACCAATGGATGGTATTTGTAGACTTAGAGGTACCGGCATGTGGGAAGAACAGTGACAAATAATCCAATGTATCTCCTCATCATTGTGTCTCCTGTCACCTCCTCGTGCTGCGTGAACCTGACTGTAAGTAGAAGTCATGTGGCTTCCAGATAATGTCATGAATAGAAATCAAATGCCAAGGAGGCAGAGCAGAGATCAGATTTAGAGAAACAAAAGGATACTCAGAACACCTCTCTCTAGCGTCTCACAGCACCCACACTTAATCTTTGTAAAAATGAAAACCTTCTTCGCCAAATCCCAAAGATAGCGTTCTATCAGCTACTATTCCTTTATGCCATGATTTCAGTTCACATATGCTTCTGTTATGGGTTGAATTGTGTTCCCTTCTCTTCCCAACATATACTGACACCCTAATGCTTGGTTCCCAGTGAATATGACTTCATTTAGAAATAAGATCTTTAAAGATATAATCAGGTTAAGATGAGACCAACAGATCCTTAATCTAAAATGACTCACGTCTCTAAATGAAAAGAGGAGTTTGGACACAAACACATATATAGAGAATATCATGTGAAGACACAGCCACAGAGGAAGATAGTAATGTGAAAACAGCTGAGGAAATATATGTTAAAAAATTATGAACCCAGACATTCTCTCCACAAAATTACTAGTGAAGTTATCTAATTTTTTGGTATTATTGAATGAGCATTAAATAGGAATGTGATGTACAAAACAGAAAATCTTCCAGAAGATTGCAGAGACAGAAAGAAATTCCACTCTTTTATTTATCCAGGCAGATATAACCATCATATACATGTTCTCAGGATAAGGTATAACTAGTCTTCAAGTAAGGGTCCTTGATAGTACCATTTTTCACACATAATTCATACTAACTTTACGTGGTAATTTAGGTTACCTTCTGTCAACTAAATGGCTTTATCCAGAGGAAAAAAAACAAACTATTTTCTCTAAGGCTTACATCTCAAAGAGATGGCTTCCACTTATTTGAGACAAACATTCCTGAATCATAAAGCTGATATGAGGCCTATATAGTCTAGTTTTCGAAAGGACCTACTTTAATTTCAAAGACAAAAAAGTATTTACAATGTTAAGTTTTCTAAATTAGATACTCTAAGGAAAAAGAGGGGGGAAAAAATCTCTTCCCCTATTTTCAACTGCAATTAATCCTCTAGCTTTTAATTTTTATTTGACCTTAAAGGGCAGAGGCAAACTGGAGTCATGGGGCTATCAGCCATGATCCCCCAGGTTTACCAGAAACTGGAAGAGGCAAAGCAGATTTCTCCTTTAGAGCCTTTGAAGGGGGCCTGGTCCTGCCAACACACTGAATTCGGCATTCTAACCTCCAAAACTGTGAGAGAGTAAATTTATGCTATTTCAGTCATTCCATTTGTGGTACTTTGTTATGGTAACCCTCAGAAACTAACACAAATTCCATTTAACTTAAAATGTTAACAACCAACAGTTCCTTTACATAAGTTAGCAGAAAAATTGTGAGAACATAAGAAAGTAAAAAATGAATTATCCTAAAGTATAGCTTTTTAGTCATATCTTCTATTTCTTGGTCACAGATTATGTTGATAATCATTTTTATCCCTGGACTACACATTTCCTGTTCTTGGACCTTCTAGCAGCATGGTGGAACAAAGATGTTTACCAAATGGTATGAGCCTAATTTAATACTCTCAAAATCCACCTCCTTACTGGTCCTAAGCATTTTCTCACTAACCAATAATATTAGCAATGGGACTATTAAGAGGATCTCCTTGTTTCAAGACTTTTTTGTCCTCATTATATAATATGTATCCAATTCCCTCTTGGATAAATCATTCTGTCCACTAGAGTCAGAGAGCCCAAGATATCCATGTAATAAACAACTTTTAATTAAGCTGATAGGTTATTGGATAGAAATATTCCTTGTGTACTAGGATTACTTAGGTATGTAGGTACTTACTGACCCCAGTGCCATGAGATATAAACAAAAATCCCCTAAATGAATGGTTAGGGTATAATAATGAAAGAGACCATTGGCATTCCATTGTCCATTTCCCAGACCTATCACTTCTCACTGTGTTGGAAACAGGACCATTTCACTCTTTTCTGTAGCCATTCATACAGAGGCAGAGAAAATAGAAGGTCTTTGGTTTGAAGACAAGGTTTATTCTTACAGCAAAGCAGAAATGGAATAAAATTATAATGCGGATTCCTAGAGTCCCAATTCCCACAGAGTGATGTAGTGAGTTACATTTGATAACTGTTCATACAGTGTCAGTATATATTACAGGATAGAAGCATGATCTGCCCCAAGGCTGTAAGTCTGATCTCATACAGAAACTTTGGAAAACTTGCCCACACCTTCTCCCCGACCCTGTGCAAAGACAAAGATTATTTGGATTTTCCTGAAATAAAAGCAAATGTTTTTGGGAGGGGAGGAAGATATGCCTAATCTAATTGCCCTGAAATATAAGCAAATTGCTTCTGGGAGTGATGTCTCTAAATGTCTCTGGTGGGAATTACTGTCTTTATCTTTACTTGTCCAGTAAAAGAAATAATTTTGCTCCAAAGGGATATCTTGCCTTTTTATTTCCAGAGTTGCATACTTCTACAAAGATTCCAGATAATGCCTAGATGTGTAATGCCTCCACACATACATGGAAAATGCCTTCCAACAAATGTAATACTAATCAAATAGACTAGCTAAATTAAATCAAGTTTGGCAATAATACAAAAAACTAGAAACATCATGTAATATGGATGGATACATAGATTAGTATCACTATTTTAGGAAATTGTTTAGTAGTATCTACCAAAACTGATCAGCACATTCTATTACAAAACAAAGCAATTACACTTTTAGTAATATACTACAGATGAACAAGATTATTCCAAAAGACACTCAAGAATACATACATACATACATACATACATACATATATACATATGTTGAGTAGTGTTGCTCTAAACTGGGGAAAAAAAGAACAGCTATCAGTCAAGAGTAGATTTAATCACTACCTCACAATGTATTGGTAAAGATCAATAAAATAATAAAAATAAACTATTGCTATAGTTAACAACCCAGATGAATTTACAAACATAATGTTTCATGAAATAAGTCTGTCATATATATGCTGGGTAATTTCCTCACACATGCAACTTTTTATGCAAAAATAAATTATGATGTTAGAAGATTAATATTTAATATTTATCTTTGATGAGATTAATTTTGGGGAAGACCACAAATGAGGCTTTTGGGATTCAGAAAATGTTTCCATCTTTGTATTTAGAGGTTCCATGGATGTGTTCACATTGTAAAAATTCACTTACAATGCACTTACAATGTGTGTTGCTAACAATATGTTCATTACACTTCAATTCCAAAAGTTAAAAAATGATTTCATGGAATTTTAGTTGTAAAATACATAGTTTTATGATAAACTCTAATGAAATCTGATTTATGTAAACTCCAGTTTAAGCACTTAAAATATTGTAAAATACCATTCAAAATGACCATTATGCCCATACAAATAAAGCTATATTTTTATGTGCAATCAACTATATGCTAAAAAGTTCTCATTAAAAGTGGGTTTTTTTAAGCTCTTCTGTTTATGGTGGCAATAAATAAATGCTTCAATATCTTAACTCAAATGTAATTCAATTAGTATCTCTCAAGATCTATAAAACTATTATTTATGTTAGGATTTCTTTTAGCTTTGGGTTTTAGTATAGCACTATTAAAAATGCAATTATGTCAGTTATACAAGTGTAATAATAAACAAAAATTAACTGCATGAATTTCATCTCAGCTTAAGTATCTAAATGATCAAAACATAATTATCTTCATCTTTCAAAAATAAATATTAAAAGCAGAATTTTATGAACAAGCCTCACATCCAAAAATGATGATGGTATTTTAAAGTTACAGCTATGTTAAGGCGAATCTTTTGTTTTCCTTGAATTTTTACTATTACTTGTGTGACAACTCAAAAAATGAAAATAACACCTTCAGAAGTATATAATACAGAAAATTCCTAGTTAAAAACTGAAAAAAACCCAGTTGTCTTCAAGTTATAATTAATTATTGGGAATTAGATTTCCCAAAACAATATGGAGATACATTAAACCATGAAAAATACAAATGATTATTCATTATAATAATATTATCTTAGGTATATTTTTTCCTTAATATTCACCCTAAATCGAAATCCTCAATATCTGTCTCTACCATATTGTTCCTGGTAGTCTCTTATTCCTATTGAAAGAAATTATACTACACACTCACCTGAAAGCAAGACAAATATATAACCAGATGGTCAAAAATCCCAGATAAATCTTGCTGATCAAAGTCAAGGCAGAGGCTGGAATGGTTCCTTCAGAGGAAATAATCTATTTCCTTACCTTGTCCTGCATTCTTTGGCTTGTGGCCACTTTCTCCATCATCAAAGCCAGCAATGTCTGGTTGAGTTTTTTTTCCCATGACTTTATTCTGACACTCCCCTTTATGGGCAGATCACCCTCTGCCTCTGTTGTATAAGGACATTTCTGATTACATTGAAGCCATCCGGATAATCCAGGGTCATTTCTGTAATTCAAATCCTTAATTTAATTACAGCCACAAAGTCCTTTATACCATGTGTGGTAATATATTCACAGGGTCTAGGGTTAACATGTGGGTATCTTTGAAGGTCTGCTTTTCAGCCTTCCACAGTTCTTTTTTTTTTTTTTTTTTTTTTTTCATTTACTTGGTCCATTTTAAATCTTAGACTCATTTCTAGAGGAGTGGAGATTAGGAAGAATAGTGAAACCAAGGGAAACTAAAAGTTATAGTGCCACCGTTTGGGAAGGCAGGAATATATAGAGAGAAAGAACGAACAAAAGAAAGAAAGGAAGAAAGGAAGGAAGGAAGGAAGAAAGAAAGAAAGAAAAAGAAAGAAGAAAGAAAGAAAGAAAGAAAGAAAGAAAGAAAGAAAGAAAGAAAGAGAAAGAAAGAGTGACAAAGAAAGAAAGAAGGAAAGAAAGAAAGGTAGGTAGTTACTTACAGGAGAATGCATTAAGTACTACTTCACCTTTCTAGGAACAGAGAAAATTTTCTGATTTGAAGCCAGGTTTGAAGGATACCTCAATTAGCAGCCCAGGTCCACAAAAGGCACAAAAGTCCATGAGGTAACGCAGGTCCACAAAATACTCAAATTATGGTAACTGTTACAAATCATGGCCAAACAAATAAAAGTGTGTATGTGTGCCCAAACCAAAAAAAGTGTGTATTAAAGAAAACAAAATTGGTAGTATTTGTTGTTGGTTTTTGGCACTTGAAGATATGGTAAACCAAGAACCTTAAATTAATTTATACTTTAAAGTTTCAAATGTGGTGATGAAAAAATAATTATAAATTTTGTCATGCTCAAATACTGAGATCTGTTGAACCATGGGATAAACTCATTTTCCAGATGAATTTCTTTTTAATATTGAGTTTTAAGAGTTCTTTGTATATTCTAAACACTAGTTCTTTGTTAGGTATTTGATTTGTAAGTATCTTCTCCCCAGTCTATAGTTTGTCTTTTTACCCAAGTAACAGAGCAAAAGATTTTAGCTTTGATGAGGTCCAATTTCCAAGTTCCTTTTATGGATCTGTTCTTGGTATCAAATCTAGGAACTTTCTGCCTCAACCTAGATTCCAGTGATTTTTTGTCTTTTTTTTTTTTTTTTTTTAAGAAGTTAGTTCACATAGTCCTATTTGAAGAGACATTAAATGTTAAAATCATTTACAACTTTGTGTTTTTGAATGTTATAAACTTTGGTATGAGAAAAACTACCCATTCAATTAAGTATCTGTATTCATTTTCTGTTGTTCCTGCAACAATTTACCATAACATTGGTAGCTTAAACAAATTTAGTATCTTAAGAGTTCTGGAGAGCAGAAGTCCAAAATGGGTCTTAATTGGCTAAAATCAAGCATCAGCAGGGTAGTGTTCCTTTCTGGAAACTCTTATAAGAGACAGATTTCTTGCCTACTCCATTTCTAGATGCTGCTCACATTCTTTAGCTCAAACCCCTTTGCAACTTTAAAGCAGACAAAGACTGGTCAATGACTTTGTATCACATCACTGTGACATTGACGCTCCTGTAATCCTCTTTCATTTATAAAAATCCTTGTGGTTATTTTAGACCTGACCAAATAATCCAGAATATTCTCTCCATCTCTTCCAGTTCAGCTGTTTATCAACCTTAATTCCACCTGTAGCTGTTATTCCTCCTCTCCATGGAACATAGCATACGTTTTCCAAGGATTAGACCGTGAATGTATTTGGAGGGAGGACATTCTTCTGTCTACTACATTTCCTATAAATGGTAGCAAAACTGTTGAGCAGAGTATGGTGCTTGAACTAATCTCTTGACATTCTGTAGCTGTAGACATCACAAAGAAAGATCGTAATGTAATCTGAATTTTCAAAGTTTTATCTGACTTCCTTTCATGCTTCTTAAAATAAGCATGAGCACATGCTAATGTTAGTTTTGGTTGCTGTAACAACACGCACTAAGAAACTTGCTAGCAGGAATGTCTTCAATTGGGATTAATAAAAAGGAAACCTCAGGGCGACTGGGTGGCTCAGTGGGTTAAGCCGCTGCCTTCAGCTCAGGTCATGATCTCAGGGTCCTGGGATCGAGTCCCTCTGCTCAGCAGGGAGCCCACTTTCTTCTCTCTCTGCCTGCCTCTCTGCCTACTTGTGATCTCTCTCTGTCAAGTAAATAAATAAAATCTTAAAAAAAAAAAAAAAGGAAACCTCAGCTGTTCCTTGTTTGTCTTTCTTTGCTTGTCCCTACTACAAACTAAGGTCTGAACAGCAGTGACAAAACAACCCAGGTGGAAAAATAACTTTCTAGTGTAAGAGCTTTTTTTCTAGGAACTTTTAACCAGGAATATAAAACAGTATTGAACAAAGGCCACAAAGGGTGATAAAAAAAGAAAAGACCATGTTAAAACTATTCCTTAAAATAAAATCCCATTAACCCCAGGTGAAAATTTGCTGTAGGCCACATTGGTAAATATCCAAACTCCTGGTTGAACAGGACTGTTGACTACAACACAACCACCTTCTAATGATGTTAGCCATGTCTAATATTACCTCGTAGGATAATAAATTTTAAAGACATATTTTTTTTCTTAGGTTAGAATGGGAATGTTTCATTCCATGCTTTCCTTTACATATGCTATGAGTACAGGGAAATGGAAAACACCAATGATTAATCATTTATCTTTCAAAATGTTTAGAGAGAAAATGGTAAAGTGGCCTCAGTGGGTATTTTAAATTCTGCACCAGTATTTCAAATCAAAGATAAATTTTATTCTATTTCCATTTTCTCTTAAGTTTGTTTGTTTGTTCTTTTTCCACATTAGTTCCATGCCCAAATTGTAGTGCACCACATAGTCCAACACAGGGCTTGAACTCACAACTCCATGGTCAAGACCTGAGCCAAGATTAAGACTCTGATGCTTAACCAACTGAGCCACCTAGTCATGTCCTCTTAAGTTTTAAAAGATAATAATTTTGCTTACTTAATAAACACCACTATAATTGAACTGTAAAATTTTAGCCCAATTTTAAATGTAGATTTTTAGAATAATCCCATCATTTTAGTTTTGTTGCGTATATCAACGATAAAAAATCTGTGATAATAATTAGATTAGTTTTAAATTAAAGCTATTCTTTTGCACATTTTCAATTTGGCACTAAGTACATATTTCTTCAAGAAATATTTACTTACCATTTACTATATTCCAGTAACTGTTTTATTTTCACAGAGCAGATATAGCAAAGACAAAATAGAAAGCCTCTCTCTTCAAGCTTACATTGTAATAGGAGAAAGAGAAAATACACAATATATATCATATTATTTGAAATTATAAAGTGAAGGAATTTAATGCATGATGAAAAGTACAGAATGAGGGATGCCTGGGTGACTCAGTCAATTAAGTGTCTGCCTTTGGCTCAGGTCATGATCTCAGGGTCCTGGGACTGAGTCCCACATTGGGCTCCTTGCTCAGCAGAGAGCTTGCTTCTGCCTCAGCCTGTTCTACCTGCCACTCCACCTGCTTGTGCTCTCTTTCTCTCTGACAGATGAATAAATAAAATTTAAGAAAAAAAAATACAGAGTGAAAAGAGATAGTAAAATTTTCTCAGTTGTAGTCTTTTTTAATACTTTACTGACAGACAATAGTCACACAGACATTATACTATTTAAAATATATAAAAGTAATCTTCTGTGTTACTCAGGCAATGGAGATTCAGACTCAGGCCACAAAACACAGTAGATACTTATTTCAAAATAGTTTGCTTATAAAGGGCTATTATAGAAACTATATTATAATGAAAGGAGCCTAGATGTCTACAACAGATAAATGGATAAAGAGGAGGTACATATATACAATGGAATATTACGCAGCCATCAAAAAATGAAATTTTGCCATTTGCAACTACGTGGATGGAACTAGATGGTATTATGCTAAGTGAAATAAGTCAATCAGAAAAAGATAATTGTTATATGATCTCACTGATATGTGGAATTTGAGAAACAAGACAGAGGATCATAGTGGAAGAGAGGAAAAAAATGAAACAAGGTGAAGCCAGAGAGGGAGACAAACCATAAGAGACTCTTAATCTCAGGAAACAGACTGAGGGTTGGCTGGAAGGGAGGGGGGTTGGAGGAATGGGGTGTCTAGGTGATTGACATTGGTGCTGCAAATTGTGTAAGACTGACAAATCACAGACCTGTATCCCTGAAACAAATACTATATTATATGTTAATTAAAAAAAAAAAACTATAACTAATGCATTTAAAAAAAATACTGAATACTGAATAAAGCCTCAAGCTGAAAATAGTCCTTAATGAATCACAAAGTTAAAACTGTCACCTATCTTATTTAATTTTCGTTTTTTTGGAGCAGTTTTAAATATGAAAGATATTAATTTTCATGCATTATTAATCCATGATTTGGGGAGTTTAAGCTTTTTGTTTGTTTGTTTTTACTCATTTGAAAGAAAAACAAAAGCAAAGACATTGAAAAAGAATAAAAATTCAGATAGCCACCTTTATTTTATGTAAATTACATGTTTTTACCCAAAGATTGAGTGATTTCAATGGGGGAATGAAGGTCATAAATGAAGAGGTTGTGTTAAATTTATATTTGAAATTATTATGTCCACTCAAGAGTTGTTTTTTTTTTTTTTTTTTTTTTCAGTGATTTCAGTTCTGGTGTGAATATGCAGAAGACAGATGATACAGAAGTAGGTTTCCATCTCGTCATATTATCTTTCTGCATAATTAATGTAAAACACTTTGTGATGGGCATTGAGAATACAAAAATCAGTGGGATATTTTCCTTTTATCTGAATAGCTAATAAACTAAAGATGGGTTGGCAAATAATTTTCCCTTAATTTGCTTGGTCTAATCTATTGTTAGTGATTGCTTACAGTTCTATATGAGAAACATTACTTAAATATTATATACAGTGGAAAAGTCTCCTTTTCAAATTTGTAATATCAGCCATGGGTAAAGAATGAGTAAGTATTTATACATTTGTTGTGTATTACATATGTTGAACCTAATCTTCCTACTACATGCAGTTATTTTTAACTGGTTATGTGAATTAAAGTTTTAAAATTATTAGTGTTAACTATAGAAAGGGAAAAGGAAGAAATTGCTTTCCCTCAATCAGGATTATATTTTCTTAAATTATATTTAGAAGAGTAGAGGAAAAAAAACAAAGAAAATAATATTTCTTTATTTAGGGAATACAGAAGAGTTAGGGAATACAGAAGAGTATATGATATGAGAGGAGAGAGACAGATTTCATTTATTAAGAACTGCCTGCAGTGGAACATGTATTCTACAGGTAATTTTATTGTTTTTCTTAATAAAAATGTCCAACAAATCCCTTACAGAGTTTTACTCACACCTAAGTAAATTCTTCATAATGATTCAATTTCATCATGTAATTAGAATGGGATTTAACATTAATATCCCTAAATTATATAATTAATTACAGGCAGCTTCAATTACAATTACTAATTGATACTGAGCCTCTAGCTTAACTCCTGGAGGTAATCAATTTTACAATAGGAGTTATGAACAAATGGTTAGATCACATTTGCCTACTATGACAAAATTTTTTGTTTTACTAAACAGCTCAAGAAAACAGTACTATGAAATTTGGTAGTACAGTTTTCCCCAAAGTTCTGTTATTGATCAGCTTTTTCGTGTCATCAGTACCAGCTATAGCTTTTTAGAATTTCACCTGTGGGATAAATGAATTAATAAGAGAAGAAAGATACAGAAATAAAATAGATTTCTCAACTTCTCAAGATTTTTAAAAAATATTTTATTTGTGTATTTGACAGACAGAGATCACAAGTAGTGAGAGAGGTAGGCTGTCTGTATGTCTTCTTTAAAAAAATGTTTATTCAGATCCTGTGCCCATTTTTCAATTGGATTATTTGTTGTTTTTTTTTTTTTTTTTGGTGTTGAGTTGTATAAATTCATAATATATTTTGGATATTAACTCCTTATCAGATATATCATTTGCATATGTCTTCTATTTAATAGGTTGCCTTTTTGTTTTGTTAATGGTTTCCTTTGCTGTGTGAATTTTTTTATTTTGATGTAGTCCTAATAGTTTATTTTTTGCTTTTATTTTTCTTGCCTTTAGAGACATATCTAGAAAAATGTTTCAGTGGATAATGTCAGAGAAATTACTGCCTGTGTTCTTTTCTAGGAGTTTTATGATTTCAGTTCCCACATTCAAGTCTTTAATCTATTTTGTGTTTATTTTTGTTACAGTGTTAGAAAGCGGTCCAGTCCTTGCCATTTGCACAACATGGATGGACATAAAGGGAACTAGGCTAAGTGAAATAAGTCAGACTAAGAAAGAGAAACACCATATGATTTCACTTACATGTAGAATCGAAAAAGTGAAGCATATGAATAAACAAACAAACCCCAGGATCAGACCTATAAATACAGAGAACAAACTGGTGATGGCCAGAGGGCAGGAGAGTAGGGGGATGGGCAAAAATGGGTGAAAGCAGTGAGAGATACAGGCTTTCATTTATGGAATAAATAAGTCACAGGAAAAAATGGTACACCATTGGGAATATGGTCAATGGTATTGTAATAGTGTTCAATGCTAATAGATGGTAACTACACTTATGGTGAGCATAGCATAACACATAGTATGGTTGAATCACTATGTTGTACACCTGTAACTATTGTAACATTGTTGGTCGACTGTACTCAAGTAAAAAAAATTAAAAAGGTACAATCTTCCATTTATAAAATAAATGTCACAGAGATGAAAAGTACAGCATACGGAATATAGTCAGTAATATTGTAGTAACATTGCGTGGTGATAGCTGGTGACTACAGTTATAGTGAGCACTGAATAATGTACAGAATTGTTGAATCAGTATGTTGTGTGCCTGAAAGTGTATATATAACACTGTATGTTAATTATACTTCTATCAAAGAAAAAAGCATTTGTTGAAAAAACAAAACAAAACCATAAGTGCCTTTTTGAGTCAACGATAGTTCATGATTTCAAGGGTGATTATTACTAGATTTGGAGCCAGTTTAACCAAATGGTGATGTCTTTTAACAATATAGGAAACTTCAAGAGAGAAAAAAATGGTTTAGGAGTGTAACTATAATTTCTAATACAGCCACTTTGCACTTAAGGGGCTTGATCGTGTCAAGTGGATGTATCAAGTTGGCTAAATGGATTTGGAGTGCTGAAAAATGTATGGAATGATAATATAAATTTAAAAATCATACGTATAAATTGTTATTTAAAGTAGGTATTCAAACTGAAGGACTTGAATAGAGAAAGACTAGCCAAAGATGGCAAAGGAATAAAGACAGAAAAGTGTGATTCCATGGATGCTGATACTCAGTTTTTTGCTCTCCATCTAGGTACCTAGTTAAGAATCCCTTCCTGGTCCCTTCTCCTGGGTGGTGCTGGGTCACTGGTTCCACCAATACCGTCCGTGGCCATTGTGAATGATAGCACTGAGTTGGCATGTGAAACTCTTCAAGGTTCTCTCACTCTTTCACTCTCACTTTATTCACAGCAAATAGCAACTTCATGATGGTAGCTGCTCATTCTGGCCTCATAAGGAATTCCAAAGATCACAATTCCTCCACTAATCAGTGATTTGAACAAAGAATCAATGTGTGTGTGTTGATATCTATAATGGTATAATCCTACCTATTGCGAATGAAACATGTTGTAACTCAGCTATAAATAGAAACATATTTAAAGGAGTATGTGAAGAAGTCTATAAAAGCAAATTGAAATTCAAAACATATCCTTGGGATTATTTATCAAAAGTGAAATGTTGGCACATATACAGATACAGATATAGATCTAGATCTACATATAAATACATAGATATGGAGTTAACTTGGGGGAGATTTGACTATTTTATATTGTTTTTTTTGTTTGTTTAAATCTCTGGGAGTTTGTTAATAATTGTGGGAATTATTAGAAAAAATATATCACTAGAAGAAAGAAATCTTAACCTTACATTTGTTACTTATGTTGAGGTCAACAAAGAAATTGCTTTTCACATGGATAAACATCAACTTAAATAATTATGACACATCTTTTTACCAACCCTCTGCATTGAAAAATCTGGAAGAGCATCTTTCTGCAATTAGCCCAAATGGCCACTGGATGTCAGTATTATGTTATGCCTGTTGATAATTTGGGTTTGGTTAGTAATTTCCTATAAATATTTCATGATTTAGAAATCCATGTTCTTAAAGAAAATCGAAATTAAGTTTGGCATATAAAAAATGATTTATTTTTAGGCACTAGCATTTAAGGTCCACTTACCTACCAGAATTGGGGTGGAGTAGTGGTTTGCATATATTTTTTAAATCTCCAAAAGTGAATTTTAAATCTTTATTTTGAGAATACACAGGAAAGTTGCTTTTTGCTTTGTTTAGTATGCTTGTTTCATTTTTTTTACATTACCATTGGAATCAGCAAGAATGTTTCCAAAATTTAACTATGTTTTCTTGTTAGTTATCATTGTACTAAAATTGGTACCTAATTATTGAGTATACCTTAACATTTTAGAATTATTGAAAAATAATGGTTCTGGCTTAAAAATGTTTATTATTTTGTTTCATAAAAGAGCCTGTAGATTATTGTGAATTGATATCCATACAAATTTTTAATTCAATTCAATTCAATGCTGAATTGAGTCATGAAATGGAGAGTGTGAAAAACAGTAGAATTAAAGAATAAAATAAAAAGATTAGGCTTAACAAATTAAGCTGGAACTCTGGATTTTGGCCCATAGCTAAGTACAGCATGTCATTCTGAGTGGTAATAAAAATGTATATTCTTAGTAGATTTTTCTGAAGTTTTTTATTGAGCAATACTGAGTGGAGCAAATTACCATGTGATGATGAAATAAGCATGATATATGCTTTTCATATTACTGTCTATTGGTGCCTCATGTTTGATGTGATTAATTCTTAAAATTTCTTAGAGAAAATTGTGCTTATTAATTTTCTGATATACTAGTGACAAATTATTTTATCCACATATCCCCTTTCCTTAAATAGTCACTGAGAATATTTTATTGACTTGCTAACACCTACTTAAGAAAATGAATACACATATTAGCAGATCTAATATACAAGGATGACACTAGTTTATTTAATAATATTAAAGAAAATCTAAATGGACAGATTCAATATAATTTTAGGCAAATTTTTTAATGTGTTAACTCAGATTTGTACTTTGAATCACTCATGTGTATATGCTACTCCTAAGTAATCTGAGTAATATCATTTATTAAAATGCTAATATTTTATATCTATTTAAAAATTTTTCCATATGCATATTAAAGTTGAATAATCTGATATTTCTCCCTTGATGGCCAAATTCACATTATGGATGGGAAGCCACTTCTTGTGGGAACTCTATGCAAGAGCATAGTCTGGGTAGGTTCATTTTATATAAACAGAACGTGGGGAGTTTGTATGTGGTTCACCTCACGTGGGAGAAAATGACACTTAGATTAACATACAATTTAATTAGATTGTATATTTCTTTTTTTACTATAGTCAATTTTGATTGAAGCAACATTGATGAAATAGATGCATAATAAAAACTAAAGTAAGCACTGCTATTTGGACAACATTCATTCACTGTTCAAAACAGTGGAACATATTATCATCCCTTGATCATTACCACCCATTTTTTTAGCTAAATGCTTTAGTTATTTATAGCTTCAGTCTTTAAAGCTTAAGATTTTTTAACCCCCTTCTATTCTCTTTCTTTTTTTTTATTTTATTTTTTAAACTAACATATAATGTATTATTTGCCCCAGGGGTACACGTCTGTGAATCGTCAGAACTCCTTCTATTTTCTTTAACCAACATCAAATGGTATTATTTCCTGTGTAGGTCTGCCCAACACTACGTTAGTATAACTTGAGTTTTCAATTGTATGTTGGAGCTTTATTTATCATTAAGCATCAATAAAATGACATTCAGAGTTGTTATTTTATTATGAGCCAAATCATTTGTTAATTACTTTGGCTATACCATCTAATGAAATCCTCATAGAAATTAAGTGAAGTAGATATTTATTTTACAGATGAAAGATTTGAGCATGGAATAGGTTAAATGGTTTCAGCAAGGTCAGAAAACTAGAATATGGAAGAGACAAATTTTGAATTTAAGGTGAAAACGAAAGAAGAATAATTCTCTAGACATGCTGCAGTCAGAATGTTATGAGATTCTTATTCAACTCATATCCCTGGACATAAGCCCCCTGAAGCCTAAAACATAATGTAATCTTTATAATTTAGAAATTTAAATAAGAACGTATTTTACTTAAAAGTTAATGTAGCATATCTCTGTCTGCAATGAGTTTGCCAAAGTCAAGCTTAATGACAATAGTCACCCATAAAACTGCCCTCACTTTAGATGCCAGCCCCAAATTCAGGGGTCCCGAGGGTCACCCTCATTTCAGACAAACTGTATATAAATTTGAGGGTTTCCACAATTACTCTCATATTCCATAACTTGCTAGAAAGGTACACAGAATTCACTTTAAGTACTACTCTCACAATCGCAATCATATCTTGGCAAAAAGATAGCTATGATAACTAACCAAAAGAAGAGCCTCACAAGCAAATTCTGGAAGGGTTCTAGATGTGAAGCTTCTGTCATCTTTAGGGAAGCATTCCTTTTCTTAGTGCTAATGTGTGACAGTAGTTAAAGAGGATAGCCAAGCAGAGAAACTCAGCTGAGTTTCTGTGTTAACAGTTTCACTGAGCTTCCCTATGTAGGTGTGATTGAATGAATCATTGTCCCATGTGACTGACTCTCCAGCTAGAGTTAACAGCTGATACCATGTGGCTCAAAGCCTGAGCCCTCTAATCAGACAGTTGGTCTTTCCAGCACAGTTAGCACTTTCCTCAGTCATCTGGTATATAAACTATGTAGGTCCCCATCATGAATCATCTCATTAGTGTATCAAGAGGCCCACTATGAATAACAAAGGAACTCATTTATCATTGGTAAATTCCCAATATTTAGAGTTACATTAGTCAGGGTTCTCCAGAGAAACAGAACCAACCAGATGTCTGGCTGGCTGGCTCTCCATCTCTCTTCTTCTCTCAATTTTAAATAGAAGTATAGTTTTAAAACATAAAATTTTAAAAAATACATGTATTTCAGGCACCTGGGTGGTCCAGTGGGTTAGGTCTCTGCCTTCGGCTTAGGTCATGGACTCAGGGTCCTAGGATAGAGCCCTGCATTGGGCTCTCTGCTCTGCAGGAGGCCTACTTCTCCCTGTCCTACTCCCTGCCTGTATTTCTGCTCTCGCTCTCTCTCTCTCTGTCAAAAAAATACATAAAATCTTTAAAAATAAAAAAAAAAAGTTACCTCTCTGGAAGAAGAGACAGAAACCAACCAAACTTTTTTTTTTATTATATGCTTCCTTTTTGACTGATAAAATCATATAGTGCCATATAGTGCACTTTTTATAATGCACCTTTTTTTTTTTTTTTGTCTCCTGAAAATTTGAAGACCAATATTAATGAGATGATGGGTACTTTTTTTTTTTTTTAACACATATTCCATTCCACTTCCTGGGGCTTGGCACATATTCAAGATAACAAAGCAGAGGAACACCTGTTAATGTGACTTAATCCAAAGCAACAGATAGAAACAGAGAAATCATTCGCAGTGTACTGTGAGAGCTCCGAAAAACAGCAGCTATTCCTTCCCACCCTTAACTCCTATCCCGATGCTCAAACACGTTACTATTCTGGACAAATGATTGACAACTCCATGTGTAGGTGAAGGAGAGAAAGGCAGGACCCTGGAGCCGTACACTGGTGGGAAGTACACTGGAAAGACATAGTGCAATAGGGAGGTGTATTTCCTCAGAAGGAAGAAGATTTTGAGAGATGGTTTCAGATTCAGTGGGTAAATATCCAAGAATCCATGGCCTCTGGGAAGCCGTGGAAATGTAACATCTAAAGGGATCACTAGTTCCGTATCTTTAGACCTGAATGGTGTCTACTAAAAGTTGTTTGCTAATAGCTTGCATATCTCCTCTCTTGAACGAATAATAACCCAATATGGCATTTATATATATTTGTTTATTTTGTTATTTAAGTTCTCGGTAAACTAGCCTTCGAGTGAATCAGAACTAACACTAAGTCAGTCAAAGTGATGAACTTGTCGGGCCACGGCCAGATGTTCTTTGTATGTGTAGAGAAAGACATAGGTATGTTTCTAAATTTGGTCATCTTTCTATTGCAACACATTGGGTGTGATTAGAAGTCAAGAAAAATGAGATTCAAGGCACTAGCAAAACACTTGTTATTCTTCACTCTCCTAGTTAATTAATAAACATTTCTGACATGCTTTTCTTTTATACGAGGTAGATGTCACTTATACTTTAAATAAGATAGAAGTCTCTTTATTTTTGTCATCTTAGCCAGTTTAACACATGATTTGTGCAATTGCCAATGTCATTTAAGACATAAAATAAATCAAGAAATTTAGCAATCATGTTATCAAAGTAGTCAAAGAGAAATGGAGACTCGTGATTGGGGATTAACCATGTGAAATTAGGAAGGAGGTGTTTAAACTGCTTAGTAATTCTAAATGCTCCCTGCATTTGCTAATTGTATTTCACTATGTAAGCTTCTCTTTTCATTCTTATTTTCTAAGGGTTCAGTCACAAGCACCAGAAACAGAATTTAATCTTATTTGGCCCATGGGTGACAGAGATTAGTGCTTAACTGAAAAACGGGTTTAAGAATGGTGTGTGACATGTTTGATTTCCTACATATAGTAGCCTTGAACATCTTTATAAAATCCCTGCTGTACTGCAGACCTCTTCTACCATACAGAGGCTACTGATTAAGAAATGACATTTCCAGAACTGTTTTGCAACTTCTTTGATTCAGAACCAAATTTCATGGAGAGAAAGGGGGTACAGGAAATATTTTGTGGGCACAGTGCAAATTGTCTGGAGTTAGTAACTGTACCATTTCCTTTATTGACTTTTTTTTTTAAACTGAAATATGATTCACATACAGCATTATATAGTTTCAGGTGTGCAATATAATGATCAACAACCCTATACACACTCAGTGCTCATCATGATAAATGTACTCTTAATCCCCTTTATCTATTTCACCCATCTTCCTACCCACGTCCCTTCTGGTAACTACCAGTGTGTTCTCTACATTTAAGAGTTTGTTTGTTTGTCTCTTTTTATCTCTATTTGTTCTTTTTAATTCTGAGGTTTGTGTGGTTGGGACGATGAATAGATTCTGGTAGATTGTGAAGTTCAGTATTCTAGAGAAACCCAAGTCACTTCTTCATTATTCTTCCCATCCTGTACCCAGATAACAGTTGAGGGATATTAGTAAGGAAAAGAGAATAAATATGTGGGGGCAATTCGCAGTCTCTTCACTAATTTATTTATGGTGACTACTCACCCACACATGTACACCTCGGTGTGCATGAATGGGTAGATTCATATATTGGAAGAAAGGAAACATCTCAGAATTTACATGAGCCAAATCTACACACCACAAAGAATAACACAATACCATGTAAGGTAATGAATTTTTCCTCTTTTTTAATGTAGTCTACTGTCTTGATCCTCTAGGGTAATAGTAATTATTTTTTGCTATGCTAAATAAGATAAAATTATCTCTTCACTATTTAAATGTGGAGAGTATAGTGTCAATTTGTCTACCCCCCAAAAGCCAACAAATTTATGGACTGAGTATGACATTGAGTAAGCAAATGCTAGATATAATTACAATTTTATAACTAAAATTAATTCAGCACTGTTAAGGAAAGTTAGCATTATTTTTCTGTTTTTTCCCCCTGCCATACTAAATTATCTCTAATGATGGAGTTATGATGATTTCTAATTTTGCCTACTATGCTAAAATGTCCTCAACTTCCAATAGAGAAACAAAGATGTTTTGTATTTTTCTGTCTTTAAAAAGGTTATTGATTTAATTGTAAACAATAAAATTATGGTTAGATAAGTACAAAGTTGGAGGATGGGAGAATTCAACATGATTTCAATACATAAAATTTGGTTCTGTAAGTAAAATTGGGTTTGGAAACATAGAGGAACATAAATAAAATAAATAAATATACCATATCTAAATGCATGCAAGATCCAAATGTTCTCAAACTACTACTAAATTACTATTTAAATGACACTGTATTAACACTCATAGGAAATAGTTATGGGATTTTTTTGTCTTTTCTTTTAAAGATCTCACAGGTTTAGCTTAGTATAGGGGTGGTTGAAAGAAAGTATAATAATTGAAGCAATAAATAAAAATAAAGGACCACCATAAGACTGTACATGACTGTCTTACTGGTTTTAAAGACAAAATAAAATCTCTAGAGGAAACAAGAGCTTTTATGATTTGGCCAGTATTTTCCCACCCTTCACTCTCACAACTCTCCATGTGCTTTCTTTTATTTTTTTCTTCTTCTTTTATTTATTTATTTATTTATTTAGTTGTTAGTTATTTTTTATTATGTTATGTCACCATACAGTACATCATTAGTTTTTTGATCTAGTATCCCATGATTCCTATAACACCCAGTGCTCCATGCATTATATGCCCTCCTTAGTACCTATCACTGGACTAACCCCTTCCTTCACCCACTTCCCTTCTAAAACCCCCAGTTTGTTTCTCAGAGTACACAGTCTTTCATGATTCTTCTGTCCCTCCAACCCCCCCCTTCATTTTTCCCTTCCTTCTCCTAATGTCCTTTATGCTACTCCTTAAGATTCCACAAATAAATGGAACCATATGATAACTGACTTTCTCTGCTTGACTTATTTTACTTAGCATAATCTCCTCCAGTCCCATACATGTTGATGCAAAAGTTGGGTATTCGTCCTTTTGGTGGCTAAGTAATATTCCATTGTATATATGGACCACATCTTCTTTATCCATTCATCTGTTGAAGAGCTCTTTCCACAGTTTCGCTATTGTGGACATTGCTGCTATGAACATTGGGACACATATGGCTCTTCTTTTCACTATATCTGTATCTTTGGAGTAAATACCCAGTAGTGGCAATTGCTGGATCATAAGGTAGCTCTATTTTTAATTTTCTGGGGAACCTCCACTTTCCAAAGTGGTTGTACCAACTTGCATTCCCACCAGCAGTGTGAGAGAGTTCCCTCTCCACAGCTTCTCTAACATTTGTTGTTTCTTGCCTTGTCAATTTTTGCCATTCTAACTGGTATAAGGTGACATCTCAATGTGGTTTTGATTTGAATTTCCCTGATAGCTAATGATGATGAACATTTTTTCATGTGTCTGTTAGTTGTCTGTATGTCTTCTTGGGAGAAGTGTCTGTTCATGTCTTCTGCCCATTTTTGGACTTGATTATTTGTTTTTTGGATGTTGAGTTTGAGAGATTCTTTATAGATCTTGGATATGTGGCAGGATACAAAAAATAATGCACAGAAAGCAGTCGCTTTCTTATATACTAATAATGAAACTGTAGAAAGAGAAATTAGAGAATTGATTCCATTGCCAATAGCACTGAAAAACATAAGATACACTGAAATAAACCTAACCAAGGAGGTAAAATAACTATACTCTAGGAACTACAGAACACTCATTAAAAAAAAATCAAAGAAGACAAAAAGATGGAAAACATTCCATGTTTATGGATCAGAAGAAGAAACACTGTTAAAATGTCTGTGCTGCCCAGAGCAATCTATACTTTCAATGCCATCCTGACCAAAATACCATCAACATTTTTCAAAGTCCTGGAACAAACAATCCTAAAGTTTGAATGGTAACATAAAAGATCCCAAATCATCAAGGAAATGTTGAAAAACAAAAACAAAGCTGGGGACATCATGTTACCTGATTTCAATTTATGTTACGAAACTGTGATCAACACGACAGTATGGTACTGGCACAAAAAAAAGACACATAGAGGGGCACCTGGGTGGCTCAGTCAGTTAAGCATCTGCCTTTGGCTCCGGTCATGATCCCAGAGTCCTGGGATCGGGCCCCACATCAGGCTCTCTGCTCAGCGGGGAGCCTGCTTCCCCCTCCCTCTCTTTGCCTCTCTGCTACTTGTGATCTCTGTCTCTGTCTGTCAAATAATTAAAAATCTTTAAAAAAAAAAAAAAAGACACATAGACCAATAGAACAGAATAGAGAACCTAGCTGTGGACCCTCAACTCTGTGGTCAAATAATCTTGGACAAAGCAGGAAAAAATATCCAATGGGAAAAAGACAGTCTCTTCAATAAATGTTGCTGGGAAAATTGGACAGCTATATGCAGAAGAATGAACTCGACCGTTCTCTTACACCATACACAAAGATAAACTCAGAATGGATGAAAGACCTCAATGTGAGACAGGAATCCAACAAAATCCTAGAGGAGAACTTAGGCAGTAACCTCTTCAACATCAGCCACAGTAACTTCTTTCAAGAGACATCTCCAAAAGCATGGGAAACTAAAGAGAAAATGAACTTTTGGGACTTCATCAAGAACAAAAAGCTTTGCACAACAAAGAAAATATCAACAAAACAAAGAGGCAAGCACAGAATGGGAGAAGATATTTGCAAATGACACTACAGACCTCTCTCCATGTCCTGTACACTGTCCATTCTGATCAGAATGTGAGTCCTTAAACAGATCAGAATGTTCACTAGTAGTACTTCTTGCTTCTTCTGCTCAGAATAAACCCCATCCCTTTCAACCACCTGATAAACTCATTCTCTCTTTTAAGACTCAGCTGTATCTGAAAATCCTTCTGGAGTCCTTCCTAGCAAAAACTTAGACCTTCCTGGTGTTCAAAAAGGAAAAAAAAAAAAAAAAAGGAAACTAGCCTTGAATATCCCTGAGCGGACAAAACCATTTCAGTCATACAAACAAACTTAATTTAGCTTATTTTGCAGGAATAACTTGACCTGGGTCATTTCTTGCTTATGCCTCTGGAAATCATGAGCAAAATCTAAACTGTTTCCAAGGTTGCTATGAGGTAACCACCAACAAATTCCCTATCATTTAAGAAAAATGTCAATATTATAACCAATCGCCATTAAGAAAAAAATAATCACTGCTTTTTCTCTCAATAAGCTATTTTAAAAAATATACCCTCAGCCTCATTTCATGTTTTAGTTTGGGTATCCCCAATTTGCAAACTGTTTTTTCTTCTTTTTTGGAGGGGATGGAGGGATATCAGAGGGACAAAGAGAGAATCTTTTTATTTTTTTTTAAAGATTTTATTTATTTATTTGACAGAAATCACAAGTAGGCAGAGAAGCAGGTAGAGAGAGAGAGACAGAGGGAAGCAGGCTCCCTGCTGAGCAGAGAGCCCAATGTGGAGCTTGATCCCAGAACCCTGGGATCATGACCTGAGTGGAAGGCAGAGGCTTTAACCCACTGAGCCATCCAGGCACCCAAGAAAGAGAGAATCTTAAGCAGGCTCCATGCCCAGTACCGAGCCCAAGGCAGATCTCTACTGCATGCCCCTGAGCTGAAATAAGGAGTTGGGCACTTAACCAACTGAGCCACCCAGGCACCCCATATAAACTATTTTTTTTGATGTGTTCACGGTAAGTTGATACTAATTACTATTTTGGTGATTCATTGGTTTTGCTTTGGCTATTTTTGAACTTGTGGTGCCTGATTTGCTCATGGTCAGGAGTTAGTGGCATCTTCTTTGTTTGTCTTGCGGCTGATGATTTCTCCTGGCTGGCACATGGAATTATGATCTTTGGCTTACATTTACTGAATGTGTTAGAAAAACTGAAATACGAAGTATGTTTTATAGTCAAATTATCTCTTCACTCATTCATGAAACAGGCTGACTTTCCTGCACTCAATTTTGCCTGGGGTAGGTTATGATTCTCTAAAGATGAAGCTGGCTGAATGTACTTTAATTCTTGGCTTTGTTTTATTTTGGCTTTCTAAAACCTACAACCTAAAACCTTAAGATTCTTGTAGTAGGTGAAGATAAACGAAATTGAAGATTTGAGGGGAGGAAAGTACTGATAGGAGCTTGAAAGTTATCAATATACATAGAAGAGGAAGCACTCTTGGGAAGTAGCAATACTGCTGAGGGGGTAAATATGAGGTACACCGAGGGAGAGTGAATCTCAGACATATGGACCTCGAGGTATGCCCAAGTTCACCTTGTTTCCCACATTGCCTGAAGCAGCAGAGCCCCAGGGACCTGGGAGATCCTTGGGAACTGGCACAACTGGAAAGCATAATCTTATAATCAGTGAGACATCTTCTCTCTGTCATCTCCTTTAATCTTGTACAAAGAAAAACTGAAAATGATTATGGTGAAATCTCTAGTCACCTTTGTTAGTTGAGTTAAAATTCAATTTTAGTTGAGTCATAAAAGAAAGCAAAAATATTAAGAATCATCCCATATTCAAATAATTACATTCATTTGTAGTACACTTTGGTTTAGAAATTATTCACGACAGTTATTAATTTATTTGGCTATGTCCTTTTCTATGTTATGAAATATTTGAGGCAGCCATCCTGTTTTGTCTTTATCTTCAATAACTATCACAATGCCTGACTCATTGGGGTGCTATAACAAATGTACGAAAATAGTGTAGACTATGTCTCATGTATGTTACATATGGATACTTCATCCTGGATCTCAAAGGTCTTATTTACTAAAGTACAAGAGAAGGCGGGGACAATTCCAGAAACTCAGAGGATGCCAAAGATTCATTCATCATTTGGCCAAAGGCTTTGGGAAAAAAATTAAAAAGCCCATTTCTGTTGCATCCATAAACAGGAGCAAAAATTAAGAATTTGTTTATGAAGGTGCATTAAGACAAATACCTATGTCTCAGTAACATGCTGCTTTGTATACTTCTGTTACAGCTGTAAAGTTGATACTTTGGCATGACTGCTGTTGAGGAAGTTGATTCTGACACTAAATTAGGGAAACCAAACTGACCCAGACCTGAACTAACAAGTCAATTAAAACAAGGAGAATAAATTCAAGAAACAAAAACAATGTAACAATAGAAGCAGCAGCAGAAACATGAGTTTCCTGAATATCCTTGAGGTTATTTCCTTCACTCAAAGTGGGCAAATGAATTTTTGTGCTGAGCTACTCCTACATATCATCTGGATAGCATGGGACCTAGCCAGAAGACCATTAGAGATAGCCCTTCTCCTGAGAGGACTGGCAGGACTTAGTTGCATGGGATCCAATTTCTATTCTGAGATTTTATCAATCTTAATGTTCTAGCTAATTATATTTTAATAAACTTTAAATAAACTTTTAAGAAAGTTAAAGAAACTTTTTTAAAGGACTTTGTAAATAAAAATAGGATTATGTATCCTGTTCTTTCATTTATCTTGTGAATTATAACTTTGTAATTAATTCACATGTTCATATAATTTTTTGACAGTGTACACACATACAGATGATATACATATATAAGCTATATATAATATATAAATATATATAAATAAATATATATTTATATATAATATATAATATATAAATATATAAATATATAGTATATGTATACTATATAAAAGTATTATAGAAGGGAAGGTTATAATGCTTTATTTAAAGAAATAAGTTGTGTAGTTGTGTGGTTTTGGTTTGTTTTTAAGTAGGACTCCACACCCAGCATAGAACCCAATGTGGGGCTTGAACTCACATCCGTGAGATCAAGACCTGAGCTGAGATTAAGTGTTGGGATAATTAACTGATTGAGCCACCCAGGCACCCTGTTGTATGTTTTATATGTTCTTATCGATAGACTTTTCTCTGGAAAATATATTTTCTAGAACTAAAAACCTCTTTATAAGAATTTGTTCCAGAATAGGAAGTAAATCTTTAACTTTTTCAACACCTGAGGTTATTTTGCAAAGTAAAATGATTTTAAATGGAGCTTTTCAGTCTACATGAGCATTTTCAAATATATCAATGTAAAATCATAGAATCTAATTTTCTTGCATATTGGTAAAATGTGAGGCAGAACAGTGATTCAGGGGACAATCATTGCCAAGAAGAATATGCATTTTTACCAAAAACAATTAGAGTTCATAGTGATTCGATTTTACCGACTTTAAATTCAAGTGATCTGTAAAATTCTCCTTGCCTAATGTTCATTTAAAAAAAAAAATTATTTTAAGTAGGCCATGCCTAATGTGGGGCTTGAACTTAGAACCTTGAGATCAAGAGTCACATACTCTACCAACTGAGCCAGCCAGACACCCCACTTACCTTTTTTTTCTTTTCTTTTTTCTTTTTTGGACTAAATTCTTCATACATGCAACTGAAGAAATGTGGACTGGTTCATGTAGGTAAATTGGATGCCAGGAGAAAAACACATTATTATAATATAATATTAATGAGCATCAGAAAGGAGAACTATTTGTGTGTGTGTGTGTGTGTGTGTGTGTGTGTGTGTGTGCTTGCTCAGAGGAAAACATTCTCTTTGCTTTGCAAGCTAGCAATCTGAGAGACAAACAACCAGGTGGTGGGTATTGGAGAGGACACAGATAGCATGGAGCACTGGGTGTGGTGCAAAAACAATGAATACTGTTACGCTGAAAATAAATTTAAAAAATTAAAAAAAAAAGAGACAAACAAGATAACACTAGTAGAGGTAGTATGGGTATTGAGGGTACAGACTTCATTTAGATAACAAAGAAGATTTTGCAAAATTAAATTCCCTCTGAAATGCACAAGGCTTTGAGATAAAATAATGTTATATTGAATATAAAGAAGTTTGAGGTCCAGAACTCTCAACTTTTCTAAGTTTTTTATAAGGTCTAAACCACTAAGAAAAATTATTTGCTTTATGTTTTTATTAGAGTAACTGCAAGTTGTCTTAAATTAGAACACAAAAAATATAAAACAGATACTATCCTTCAGCTGAAACCATCTAACACAGTTTCAAAAAGGTATTTTGCAATCATAATATAGCAAAAAGCCCACTCTGAAAATTTAAACATCAACGTGATGTAACCTTGTCATGAAGACAAGGGAGGTTACAGGTTTGGAGTTCTCTATTTGAAAGAATTTTCCAGGTAGGAAAACTCTAGTTTTCAAGTTCTGATTTTCTTCTCTGTACTCTTGCATTCCTTGGCTTATCTCAGAGATATGTTTGAAGTCCATTTTAAGAAACTCAGTAGCCATGACTCACCTCTAATCTCATGGAAATGGAGGTCCATTCCTGATCTAAAAAATGTTACTTTACAAGAAAAAGAAAAAGATTTAAATGTTATAGTAAAATCTTTCATTTATTTTTCTTGTGAAACATGGATTTAGGGGAAAATAAATAGGCAAAATATTATACAAATAGAAATATTAGATTGGCTCTAAATGTCTAATTTTCACGTTTATCTGAGTGTTCACCTCATTTGTGAGAATAAGCATAAGTTAAAATCATCTATTCATTTGCATTCACTAATTCCATCATCAAACACTGATACTTGCTATATGCCTAGTACTTTGAATTAGGTATTCATAACACAATACTCCCTTTATAAAGGGGCTTGCAGTCTGGCCAAGGGCAATGCCTCCCTGAGAACAAGCTGGATAGAACACACACTAACACATGGATTTGTGTTTGTTCACTACATATTTTGTTAAATGAAAAGCACTGGCACAGAAAAGTAGAAGACAACTTTTAAGCTAAGAGACCCTGAAACCGTCTTTCTTCACTTGGCTACAGATTATTCAAGCTTTTTTGCTTCCTTAATTGAAAGCCTCATTGAATCTACAGGCGGAGTGCTTAGATAAATTTTGTGCTAGTCATTTTACCACTGAGCTGAACTTGCCAGTCGCTCCCATAAGCATTGGTTTCATGAAAAGAAGCTATGAAAATACTGTCTACAGGATACCATAGAAAAAGATTTCAAATGTTCATTTCTCCAAGTTTTTTGAGAGCCAACATCCATGAACTATTTAATAAGTTATAAATTACTTGGGATTTGAGTAAAACCATATTAAAACTACATCAAACTTTAGATAATTTACTCAGTTAAGCTGGCCATTGACATGCTTTAGCCTTTAAATAGAAGGTGATTTTTGCATATTTAAAACCCTTGGGCATCATTAGGAGATTTAAAACCCTTCTAATAGGAATGTTCATATTTAGAAACCTTATCATAGCATATATTTTTAAAATTGTAGTCAAGGCAACAAATAAAACGCTTCTTTCTCAACTGAATTCAGAACCAGATAAGACACAGATACAAAATTCACCATAATGGACATTAAGATGTTCATTTTATTACTAAAGACAATAGGTAATTAATCAATCAGCTTATGTTAACATAAAGTAATAAAAGACCCCTCACTTTTAGCGGCTTATAGCAACAAACATGTTTATTTCTTGACCACATGATGTTTCCATAATGACTTGACTATGGCTCCGTTCATGTCTTCTTCATTTTGGGGTCTAAGAAATAGGAGCCTCCCCTATCTACTTATCTCCTGATAGAAAAAAAAGAGCAGTGGCAGAATCATACTTCAGCTCTTAAAGACTTCGGTTGAGAAATGATTCATCTCACTTGATACATTTTACTGTTTAGAGTTCCTCTAACTCAGCATTACTGACATTTGAGATCAGGTAATTTCCTGTTTTAGAGGGCCCACCCTTGTTTAGAGGGTATGATGTCTTGTGCATTTTTGTTTAGCAGTGCCCTTGGTATTTACCCATGAGATATCAATAGCAACGCCCATGTTAGAAGAAATTAAAATGTCTCTAGACATTACTAAGTGTTTCCTGGGGACAAAATAGTCTCTGGTTGAGAATTCAAGGTCTAAAGCAATTCACCTAGCAGAGCCTAGGGAACGTTAGTATGACCTGACACCAGGGAGAGGTCCACTAGACAGGGACCTGGTAGGGAGAATTTCAAAAGGAGAAAGCTCAACGGAAAGAAAATGCATATTTTTACAATAATGCAATTCATAGGTGTACAGAGAATAGAGAGGGAAAGAAAGAATGTAATAAATGTTAGCTCCCTGCGGGCATGATGGCTTGAGAGAGATACTGAAGTTGAGCCATTCTGCGTGCAACTTCATGTACTCCAACCATTTGTTAACCATCCTCAAATCACTGAAGGGAAAGTTAAATTTTTCCACAGAAAAATATATTTTGAAAGAAATCACAGAGTACATTAATTTAATCAACTCCAAGGCTACCTCAGATTGAGAGTTCAAACTTTTATCCATATATATAATTTAAAGTTTTACAATGAGATTAAAAGATAAAATACAGACATCCCAAAACTTAAATGTCAACCATGGTGAGGTGTCCTCAATTTGAATTTCTACAATTAGCACTATTAGGAGGAAAGTAAGTTTGATCAAATATTAAAGTACTTAAGATAGTTAAGGTAATTTTATGTCCTTGAGGTAAGTGGAGTTCAAAGTTCTTGATGAAATAAGGTTTCAAATTAAATAATTATTTCAACATAAGTTAAAGCAAAAGAGTCTGATTATAAAATTAATGAAGCTCAAAAATGTTACTTTTTCCCCCCTGTACTCAATCTAATGCTGAGACATGCTGGATACCTAGGTAGAATTGGGATTCCCTCAAGGATTATAACCTATATGGTATATTAGAAAAGAATCAAAGTCCCTTTGAGATCTTAGTGTTATATTCAACCCTAGGTGTTTCCTGGGTCTATCAAAAAGCCCAGCAAGGGGGCGCCTGGGTGGCTCAGTGGGTTAAGCCGCTGCCTTCGGCTCAGGTCATGATCTCAGGGTCCTGGGATCGAGTCCCACATCGGGCTCTCTGCTTGGCAGGGAGCCTGCTTCCTCCTCTCTCTCTCTCTGCCTGCCTCTCCATCTACTTGTGATTTCTCCCTGTCAAATAAATAAATAAATAAAATCTTTAAAAAAAAAAAAAAAAAAAAAAAAAAAAAAAAAAAAGCCCAGCAAGTATGCAAGAAAGTCATTTACTATCATTATCACAGTGATGCCATTTTTTTTTTCTCACCATAGCACATTCCCTCCCCAGTGTCCATCAACCAGCCACCCCATCCCTTCCATTAGTTTCTGTGGCAAAATTATTCCTAGAAAAATTATAATTTAATAATCTAGGACCCAGCATTGCCAAAGAAACTGGCAGTCTTAAAGGTATCTTAATTAAACAGATCAATGAGGAAAATCATTTGGCTTCAGTTTTATCAGGATGCCTGTTAATCTATGCCAGTTTCTTGGAGACAAGAGACTTAGAATGTAAATTTAAATGTGAGAAAGTGCCAATGAGGAGTATAATTCTGACACATTGTTGACTACATCCAGGTGAAAATTCACCTAGGCATAGAGTCTCCATTGTATTTTTTTGAGGTATTTCTGAATTTTTAAGAAGTTTATACCTTTCTTTAAATGTTTCCTCCTCAAACATCTTTGCAAATTCTTACATTATTTCTAAGTTCCACACTTTGGCCACCAGTACTGCATTAAATTGAGAGGGAAGGGACACTCTAGTTTATTTTCAAACCATGGCACTCCTTACTGTAAAATTTACCTACTAGGGCTACATTGTTAAAATCCAAATGCACAGGTTGCATCTCCACTTCCTCATATCAGGGAGATTATATGATAGTTGTCTTTCTCCGCTTGACTTATTATGAAACAAGATGGGATTGGGAGGGAGACAAACCATAAGTGACTCTTTTTTTTTTTTAAAGATTTTATTTTTATTTATTTGTCATAGAGAGAGAAGCAAGAGCAAGCACAGGCAGACAGAATGGCAGGCAGAGGCAGAGGGAGAAGCAGGCTCCCTGCCAAGCAAGGAGCCCGATATGGGACTAGATCCCAGGACGCTGGGATCATGACCTGAGCCGAAGGCAGCAGCTTAACCAACTGAGCCACCCAGGCGTCCCACCATAAGTGACTCTTAATCTCACAAAACAAACTGAGGGTTGCTGGGGGGTAGGGGGGTTGGGAGAAGGGGGTGGGGTTATGGACATTGGGGAGGGTATGTGCTATGGTGAGTGCTGTGAAGTGTGTAAACCTGGCGATTCACAGACCTGTACCCCTGGGGATAAAAATATATTATATGTTTATAAAAAATTAAAAATTAAAAAATTAAAAAAAAATCCAAATGCACAATTTCGTTAAAGCATCCTCATGGTGCAATACAGTTCCCTATAAAATCTGCATGAATTCAAGTTCCACCAAATAGTAAGTTCCACCAAACCTTAAAGACATGTATCCACTCACATGGCATGTGTATTTAAATCTGTAGTAGTATTCTTTGTCTCTACCTGTAGATTTACAGACAAATGCAACAGAATCGAGGATTAACACAAAAAATGAATTATTTCCCTCATCTTTGTTGAGCCTCCATAAATGGAGGGTCACAGACTTCAAATGGGTAGACTATATATATATATATATATATATTTTTTTTTTTTTTTAATATGCTGGCAAAGTCTAGATTTGCATACATGGCTATAGGTTTAATAATAAAGTGGCTTATTTATATTACATCCGTGAATAAGTATACTTAGTAGACACAGAATTTACTAAAATCCAAAAGGTCTCTGTGATGGAAAACTGTCCTACTAAATCCAATCCATGGCCTAGAAAGGATGAGAATAGATTATCTGTGTGGGTGGCAAATATGAATGAGTGAAGGATGGAGGGGCTGAGCTAATCATAATCGGCTTCTTCTAACTCCACTCTCAGATTAACCCAATCCTCTCTGACGGGATGTGCAGTTGTGGAATGCTGAAAGAGGCCTACAGTGCCACTCAGAAAAGCACCTCCCCCTCTCTGCATAGAAAACTAGAGTCAAAAACTAAAAAATTCTCTTCCTTATACTGCTAGGGGTAACTGCTAATAAATTCTCTTCCTTATATTGCTAGGGGGTACTGCTAATACTTTATTGAATGTTCTTTTTTATTTTTTAGTAAAACTATATATATTTTTTAATTTTTAATTTTTTATGAACATAAAATATATTTTTATCCCCAGGGGTACAGGTCTGTGAATCACCAGGTTTACACACTTCACAGCACTCACCATAGCACATACCCTCCCCAGTGTCCATAACCCCACCCCCCTTCTCCCAACCCCCCTCCCCACAGCAACTCTCAGTTTGTTTTGTGAGATTAAGAGTCACTTATGGCTTTTTCTATTGAATTATTTGACTAATGATTATTATTATTATAAAAACATTTAATATCAAATTCTGATCTCTAGACAGTAGGAAAAAGCTTTGTTAAAAAATTATGGTCACATAATATGTGTTTAGAATAAGATTAGATGTAGTACTTTCTGAGTTAATTGACCTAGGCATCAAAAATGATCAGGCTTAACAAAAATAATTTCATGATGTCTATGCTATTTATTGCTCTTTATATAAGAATATATTAATACTGGTTTGATAATATATTAAGGCAAGAAAACAGAGAGATAAATTTATATGTTTATAACCACAACTTTTAGATTTTCCCCTTTAGTTTACTCTAACATAGATTATTCAAGTCTCAAGTAGATAATATGTTTCCATCTTCTTTCTTATAATATCCAGAAATAAGGGATTTTTTAAAAGTATATTTTTTAAGAATTTTATTTATTTATTTGGCAGAGAGAGCACAGAAGCAGGGATAGCAGCAAGCAGTGGGAGAGGGAGAAGCAGAGTCTCTACAGAGCAGGGAGCCTGATGTGGAGTTTGATCCCAGGATTCTGAGATCATGACCTGAGCAGAATGCAGACGCTTAACCCACTGAGCCACCGAGATGCCCCAAGGGATAAGGGATTCTATAGAAGATCCTGTTTTTCACTTTTTTTTTTTTTTTTAAGTAAGTGGTTATTTTAGAGACTATTTACAAAGTAGACAATAGCTTTGTCTCTTTGAAGGTACAATGCTACCCTAGGTACATTAAAATATATCTCACTTTCTTATAATGATGATTTTTAGGAAGTACATTGTTATAAATGACCACTTCTTTATTCATTCAACAAGTGTTTACTTGTCACTTAATGTATGTGTGGGGCCCTTCTAGGTATGGTAGTTTCTTAGGTTTGCTGGAACACAGGTTCATGAAGGAAGAGGATAAAAATGATTCAGGAAATACAGAGATTTTAATTTTAGTGACTATGAAAAAATAATCATTTTGGCAATGAAAAGAAGTTTCTTTTTATAAGATAAAGCGTAAGTTTAAATTCAACATTCAAAGTTCAGTGTTATTGGTAAAGGAAATGTATAAAGTGAAGAAAAACTAGAAGCATGGAGAAAAGTTGATATAACAATACAATAGTTTCTGTAACATGTAATGAGAGCCCTGATCCCAGAGATGGGAGCTTATGGATTTATAATTTCTAATTAGAAGCCCATGTTTGAAGGAACATAAGTCTAGGTCTTAAATTTTCCTCATAATACTACTCCCTATGTTTTAAATAAAAACACAGATACTTCTTTACATCATCCTCTATGTATGTCTATATTATATTAGTTTAAGTGGAGGTCATAAACCTGAATTTTCTAAATCAGTAACAAGTTCTGTAGCACCAGACTTGTCAAAAAAGTGAAGAGTTCAAATTTTACTTTAAAATTTTAAAAAAATAGGGAATTTTTATATAACAATGGTTTGATTCTCTATTATTCTCTGTTGTCCTGTGTGTTAATGTAAGTTTAGTTCAAGACTTTTTGTCTTATTTGATATGGTTCAATCCATTCGGATACTAATTTTGATATTCACACTGAATATCAAATCATTGAACAATAATCTTTCATATACGTCTTGTGGAACATGATGTTGCTTATCTTACTGATACTGCTACTTCAAAGATTACATTAGTCCTCATACCCTGAGGGAGAAATTTTAAGAGAACATAGTCTGGGAACTGAGGGAACTTATCAATACCGTATTAGACATTGTTTCCATATTTCAGTAGTTAGAGGTCAGATAGATTTTTTTAAATAAATATATTCAAGAAAATTCATTTTATGTTAATAGTCTTATTTCCAATTTTTATTTAGAAAAACTTGTTTTACTTACATTTTAGTTTCTTTTATGTTTAAGGTCTTGGATTCCAGTGATCATAATTTTTTTTATACAATATGCTTTTAAGTGTGAAAATGTTTCAGAATTTTACATTATGTTCAAATTATTAGTAAACTTGAAAATATTAAGTGTTGAGTATATTTTTGTCCTTGAATGTTATATACACAAAAGAATCCATTATGAAGTATACTCCTCAAACATATCACAAACATTTTAGTGATTTACACGTGTATTTTTGTTGGATATATTTATAGGATAGGAATTTAGGGGTTATAACTTATGCATATGTGGTAGATAAGCCAAATAATTTTCTAAACTTAAACAAATTTTATCTCCTACTAATAGTGAATGAATGATCCAATTGTTGTACATCATTAACAAAGCTTGAAATTGCCAGCTTGTTTAATTTTAAATTATCTAACTTTAACCGTTCTACTTAGTGTTTCTCAGGGTTTATTTTGTTTTCTATTAATATTCTCAGGGCTTATTTTGTTTAATTTAATTTTGGATGTTTATTTCTGTGACTTTTAGTGCATGTAAAGCCATATAAAGCCAACACTACATAAAGTCTAAATTCTAAAAATTCGTTCTGTTCTCCATCACTATAGTTTTGTCTTTCCAAGAGTGCTGTGTAAATTGAATCTATCTAAACTTCCTCTGTAGTCAGTGCATGAGGAGGTTTTCTGCTACAGTGTTCACAAGTCTGTGGATTCTAAGGAAAAAATAGTAATAATAATAATAAAACAAAAAATGGAATTCTTATCAGACTTACACTAAAGTAACATGAATCCAAATATTACTGTAACTAGTTTAAGTCAAGTGAATTAATTTAGGTCTATGCTTATATTGTGACAGACTGGCAGTTTTCTTTCCTTAAAAAAAGAAAAAAAAAACACCTCTAAATTTTAGCATTTATTTTTATCTCTATGCATCACCTACAACTCTTTATAAATGACCATTTCCTTTGCGAAACATTGTTCTCAATGGGAAGTTGTGAAACACAGGGGAGAGGGAGGGAGAAGGAAAGAGAGAGGAAAGAGGAAGAAGAGGAAGAGGGAGGACTGGAGGGAGGAAAAAAAGAAGGAGGAAGGGACAGAGAGAGAAGGAGAGGGAAGAAGAGAGACATTGAGTTCCTAGCTAATAAAACTAGTAGTAAAAAGAGCTTAATGGATTATAGGTGATTTTACTGAGGAGGACAAGAGAACTTAGGATAGAGAACAACCAATAAAAATGTAATGTTTAAAAGAAACAAGGACTGAGACAGAATGGGCAGGTAGTATACGAATTCACAAAATTAAAAAAAGGTCAAAGAATATATTATAATCAGTTTCCAAATACTGTGTAGGAAATAAGTAGTCTCTTACACCGATTCTATCAAGGGGATAAAAGGTCAGACTGTCACAAATTCTACAAGACGGGTTTTAATACATTTTTTACATCATTCATTCAGAAATCAAAGTTTCCATAAGGATCAATATGTAGGTATTGACAAAGAGTTTTAAGAAGAAATAATGTATATTTATTGAACACACAAAATGTGTTTGACATATTTAGGTATGGTTTTAAGGTCTACAATACATTCAATCTAGTTAACGGAGATTATCTTCATGAGCAATTATAAGAAAAGCGGTGAGGGCACCCGGACAACTCAGTCCATTATGCATCTTCCTTCAGTGCAGGTCATGATCCCAGGGTCCTGAGATGAAGCCCTGAAGTGGGCTCCTTGCTCAGCAGGGAGTCTGCTTCTCCCTCTCTTTTTGCGCCTCCACCTGCTTATGCATGTGTGTGCTCTCTCTCTCCCCCATATCTCAAAATAAATAAAATCTTTAAAAAAAGCAGTGAAAGAATACCCATTTACATCTTCTGCCCATTTTTTTTGCCCATTTTTTTTTTTTAAAGATTTTATTTATTTATTTGACAGAGAGAGATCACAAGTAGGCAGAGAGGCAGGCAGAGAGAGAGGAGGAAGCAGGCTCCTGCTGAGCAGAGAGCCCAATGCGGGACTCGATCCCAGGACCCTGAGATCATGACCCGAGCCGAAGGCAGCGGCCTACCCACCAAGCCACCCAGGCGCCCTTTTTGCCCATTTTTAATTGGATTATTCATTTTGGGATGTTGAATTTTTAAGTTCTTTTTATATATTTTGGGTACTAACCCTTTATCAGATATGTCACTTGCAAATATCTTCTCCCACTCTAGTTTGCCTTTTAGTTTTGTCAATGCTTTCCTTCACTGTGCAGAACATTTCTATTTTGATGTAGTCCCAGTAGTTTATTTTTACTTTTGTTTCCCTTGCCTTAGGAGACCTATCTAGAAAGAAGTTGCTATGGCCCATGTCAAAGAAGTTACTGCCTGTGTTCTTTTTTAGGATTTTGATAGTTTCAGGTCTTACAGATCATTCATCCATTTTGAATTTATTTTTGTGTTGGAGTAAGAAAGTAATCCAATTTTATTTTTCTGCATGTTTTTGTCCAATTTTCCAAAGAGTTCGTTGAAGAGAAACTCTTTTTCCCATTGGATATTCTTTCCTGCTTTGTCCCAGATTAATTGGCCATATAGTTGTGTATTCATTTCTGTTCTGTTCTATTGATCTGTGTCTGTTTTTTGTGCCAGTACCATACTGTTTTGATTCCTACAGCTTTGTAATATAATTTGAAGTCTCGAATTGTGATGCCTCTGGCTTTGCTTTTCTTTCTTAAGGTTGTTTTAGATATTTGAGGTCTTTTGTGATTCCATGCAAATTTTAAAATTGTTTGTTCTAGCTCTGTGAAAAATGCTATTGGTATTTGATAGGGATTACATTAAATAGGTAGATTGTCTTAAGTAGTATAGACAATTTAATAGTATTCATTCTTCTAATCCATGAGAATAGAGTGTCTTTCCATTTGTTTGTGTCATCTTTAATCTCTTTCATCAGTTTTTTATAGTTTTCAGAGTACAGGTCTTTCACTTTATTGTTAAGTTTATTTTTAGATATCTTGTGGTTGTTGGTGTAATAGTAAATGGGATCAATTCCTTGATTTCTTTTCCTGGTACTTCATTATTGGTGTATAGAAATGCCCACAAATTTCTGTACATTGATTTTGTATCCTGTGACTTTACTGAATTTGTTTATCAGTTCTGACAGTTTTTTGGTGAAGTCTTTTGGGTTTTCTGTCTATAGTTTCATGTCATCTGCAATGAGTGAAAGTTTGTCTACTTCCTTGCCAATTTGGATGCATTTTATTAGCTTTTGTTGTCTGATTACTGAGGCTAGGGCTTCAAGTTCTATGAATAACAGTGGTGAGAGTGGACATCTCTGCCTTGTTCCTGACCATAGAGGAAAAGCTCTCATTTTTCCCTATTGAGGATGATGTTAGCTGTGGGTTTTTCATATATGGCCTTTATTAAATTGAGGTATGTTCCCTGTAAACCTACTTTGTTGATGGTTTTTATCATGAATGGATAAGCAGACATGAATAGACATTTTCCCAAAGAAGACATACAGATGACCAACAAACACATGAAAATATGTTCAATATCACTCATCATCATGAAAATGCAAATAAAAAACTACAATGAGATACCACCTCAACCTGTCAGAATTGCTAAAATCAACAACACAGAAAACAACAGGTATTAACAAGGATGTGGAGAAAGGGGAACTCTCTCGCACTGTTGGTGGGAATGCAAACTAGTACAGCCACTCTAGAAAATATATGGAGGGTCCTAAAAAGTTAGAAATAACACTACCCCTGTAATCCAGCAATTGCCCTATTCGGTATATGCCCAATGACTACAAAAATACTAATTGGAAGGGATACCCACACCCTGATGTTTATAGTAGCCTTATCTACAATAGCCAAATTATGAAGATAGCCCAAATGTCCATCAGCTTATAAATGGATAAAGAAAACATAGTTTATATATATAATGGAATATTACTCAGACACAAAAAAGAATGAAATCTTGCCATTTGCAGCAACATGGATGGATCTAGAGAGTATTATGCTAAGTGAATTAGAGAAAGACATTCATATCATATGATTTCACTCAAATGTGGAATTTCAGAAAAAAAAAAAGTAAACAGAAGGAAAAGAAAGAGAGAGACGGACCAAGAAACAGACTCTTAACTATAGAGAACAAACTGATGGTTACCAGAAGGGAGCTGGTGAGGGTACGGATTAAATAGGTGATAAGGATTAAGGAGGGTACTTGTGATGAGCACTGGGCATTGTATGGAAGTGTTGAATCACCATATTGTATACCTGAAACTAATATTACACTGTATGTTAACTAACTGGAATTTAAATAAAAGCTTAAGAAAGAAAAGAACAAGCAATGAGGAGTTGTGGAAAAAATCTCCTTTCTTTAAATGTCAATTTGCTTCTTAACTATGTGAGTTTAAGGTGGTAGTATCTTATGTCTATTTTTCTTCATATATAAAATTATGGCAATAAAACATACTGCATTGGGTTATTCTGATTTAGGCACATAAGGAACAGTTGCATATTAGATAGTATTACTAATTAAATATTCACTTGTTTAAGGAAAGATGAAGAGAGAAAAAGTTTTTGAATTCTTAGCATAAACTCTAGTGTCTCTACTTTTAAAAGTAGGCACTACATGTTTCTGCGTCTATAATCATGTTTGTTATGTGACTGAACACATTTTTTCAAAAGGCATTTTTGGTGCAGAAACCCTAGACTGGACATTTTTGTGGAAGTCTTTCTCAGGGTGGGTCTCGGCAGGAACTGTTACTTGATCAACCACAAGGATATAAATTCTGCCCATAACCTTATTTTACAAGCAGATTGTTCCCCACTTGAGCCTTTGATAAGACTCTGGCCCACATGCATACCAGATTGTAGTCAGATGAGACCCTAAGTAGGACCTAAAGTATATGTATATATATTTGTGATACATGCATATGCCTGATCTACCAGGAAGACAAACCTAAGGAAGAGAGTAAATTCTAGCTTCAACCATCATGTTATTTGAGTACAAGGCTCTGTGAAGTTCATTCTTCCTGACCACACTCAGCTGTTTGGGAAGTCTTTCTTGTGTGTATAATTCTTATGTATCTTATGTACTCCCATAGATTACTTGGCAAATAAAACTTGGTGAATAAAAGCCTCTTTTTTAGATGTTGAATTCTTAAATATGTAGGTAATTGAATTATATACTCAAGAGATAAGTTTCCTAGATATAATTAAAGGAAAAATGAAGATAATTATGCAGGGTTCCTGGGTGGCTCAATCAGTTAAGCATCAGATTCTGGGTTTCCATTCAGGTCATGATCTCAGTGTCATGGGCTTGCTCCATGTCTGACTCCACTTTGGGCATGGAGCAAGCTTAAGATTCTCTCCCTCTATCTCCCTCTGCCCCTCCTCCTTAACCTGTGCATCATGCCTAACTCTCTCCCTTGGGGGGGGGGGAGAAGTGGGATGATGATAAGGAATTATTGTTTACATCAATCAGGACATCATTTCAGGTTTTCACTATATATAACATGTGTCCTACAAGTTGAAATCTTGGTGTTCTCCTCCATCATTCACATCCAACATCTGTCTTCTTTCAACTAATATCACAGTTACTATTGCTGCATAATGATTGCCCCAAAAGTAAGTGATATAAAATCACAAAAACTTCATTATGCTTCATATTCTGTTGGATGGAATTCATAAAAGGCTCAGTGGTGATGGTTTATCTCTGCCCCACAATGCTCAATATCTTGTCTTTGAAGATATGAATGCCTGAAACTGGAACGATTTGGTCTAGAAGGTTTACTTCCCAGATACCCTTTTCCCAGATACTTAGTCTTAGGCTGGATCAGCTGGAGGTTTAGAATAGCTGGGACTGTCTCCCAAAGCATTAACAGAGGCCTCTTCATGTGAGTTTGGCTCCTTCCAACATGGCATCAGAATCTGAGTGGAAATGCCATGAAACAGGATGTTGTGATAACCAGAGTTGTTCCAAGAGAGCCAGGGGTTACCACATGTGCTTTTCTGGCCCAGCTTCTGAAATCATGTTTTACTCTTTTGGCTACTCTCTTGGTTACAAGAAGTCATGAGCCCAGCATGGATATAATAAGAAGGGATTAGACTCCAGATTTTGATGAGGAGAGGAAAGTGGAGAGTATATTGGGTAGGAGACACTGTGGTGGTAGCCACATTTGGTATTTTGAAGCTTTGAACAAAAAAGCCAGATGATTTGGGTTGTAATATTTCTTCTAAAACTTCCTAATGCAAGCAAGTCATTAGCCATCACAAACTTTAGTTTCTCATCTGTATTCTGAAAGGTTTGAATTATATAATATATATAGTTCTTTAGGGATGAAAGAAGATATGATCCACATTGTAGTCTAAAAATAATTTTTCTTTTCATTTGTAGTTTCTCCTACAAACTGCCAGGACTGCTGGGATAGTTATTAAACCAATGGGTAAGCACTAGTTTAATTTGATTTCCACTAGAACATAGTAAAATTAGATGAAAAGTAAATAATGGGGATAATATGGCTACTAAGAAAATGGAATAACCATGTAGATAGAGTGTTAGTTTGAAGTATAGCATCATGGAAGAAAAAATTCTTTCCTAATTCACCTGATCAATAATTTTCAGTTAACATTGTTTAATGTCATTATTAGAAAATAGTAAAATATTAATAGATATTTTTATTACAAGAATATATGTTTCTTAACTTTTATTATAAGAATAAAAATTCCTTAATTTGTCTTTAAAAGGGCATCATGGGAAAGATATAGAATTTTTATTGGGTTGTTTTGTAACTTTATAGCTTACAAAATAAAGTGAACTTACACTATTTAGATGTTTTAGTGAGATTCATATACTAGTACCCATAAATATTCACATCTGTAGTGTGATTTATTGAGTAGTAAGAATTCAGTGAAAAAGCACTGGTTGAATGGAGTACTCACATAACTTAAGCTTAACAAGTATTAAATGCAACAGGATGTACCTGTTAAGAATAAATGAATTATATTTATAAAATAATTATTAAAAAATAGCAAAAACAATGCTCAAGAAGATTGCAAACTATAATTCAAACATTTATTTTTATACTTGATAGCTATATACACAAGTTACACAGATATATACAAATTATTCAGATGTCAAGTTAATCATTTGTAAAATAAAAAAGTTATATTTGCAGATTGTGAAAGCTCCTTATATATATAAAATTCTGTGCAAAATTACATGGAAACAATAATTAAAATATCAATCAATATAGTGAAAATAACTGACCTATCTTGGTTAGGTATTGAACACTTTTGGCATTATAGTTCAATAGCTGCATCTATAATCTACCTATATACCAATTCATAATCTCTTTATTAATCCTAGATCATAAATAAAGTATCAGATTTAGCATTAGCCAACTTAACCCTTATTCTATGTGATAAATAATATATTGTCATCAAAAATATATTTACATTCATTATTTTTTGTGTTTTAAAATAATATGTAATATATTTGGAGAGGTTTTGGTGGGGATTATACATCAAATTAAGCAAGTAACTGTCTATTTATTCATTGTTCTTTAAATATTATTGGCAAAGCATCCTTTGAATCAATTTCCTGTTCCTACTCCTTTTCAGAAAGCCCATTTGGCAATTTATCTGAAAAGGACAAAATAAAACTTTTGAGCATAAACCTAGAAACTAACAAATCTGTGTTGCACTTAGAGATCCAAATGATTGCTTAATATAAAATTCATTAAGAATCTCAGATAATATAATGTAAGATTTTAAAATTGTCTTATTTTTATAGTATAATTTTATTGAGAGGGAAGTATGCATAAGATTAGAATAATTAAAATTTGTCAAACTGATAAAACATTCAACTAATTTAACTAATATAGTTATATAAAACCATCATTGATACTATGAAATGTGAGGGAAATATCACCGGGATGCCAGGACCTGATTCTGTGAAATGAAGAAATGCAGTATTGCAAAAGACAGTTTTTTCAGGGTTGTGAAGAGGATTGTTTCTAATTTCCTAAAATTTCCACAAATAATAATTTTTGGATTTGAGTAAGGATGGAGAATTAGGTGCTTGTTATAATGGAAATATTTATTTGGAGAAAGATAAACACATTTAAATAAAGGTAAATCACCTTTAGATGTATGAATCATTAGTTACCCATTACCTACCAAGTCGGCTAGGAGTCAGTGAATAAATCGAACATAACATCATGATGTTTTAGTGGTAGTTAGGTTTAATATTAAATAGAGTAGTTCTGAATAAAGACTCTTTTAGAAGGGATAGTTAGTCATGAATATGACCAGAATTATCCAGAGAGGATGTAAATTTTGCTGCAGAGGAAATTATAATTTAGGTTGAAGATATTAAAGAGAATTGATGGGCAGGGGAAAAGATTAAGGGTTAAGTGGGTTATTAGGTAGGACACTTGTGATGAGCACTGGGTTTTATATATAAGTGACTGAATCTCTAAATTCTATTCCAGAGACCAATATTTCAATGTGTGGTAACTAACTGAAATTTAAATAAAAACTTGAAACTACAAAAAAAAAATTAAAGAGAATTGAAACCTGTTCAAAATATTTTCTTGAATTATATAATAGAGCCATTTAGATATTTTCAAATTTAAAATATGGTCTGTAATTGTAGTTTGTGGTCATGTCTGAAAGTTGTTTATTGATTTTATATGCTGTATTTGTTTTGCTTTAAAATTTTAAATACTATGTTTCAACAATAGAAGGGAATTTGAATGTGATTTTATAAAATAAAATGTATGAATATACTAAAATAATTCTTGGGAAATGTTGCTTGGGAAAATTGTGCATTTAATTGTAGCAAGCATATCAATATGCTTACTATCTCTTCTTTTTTCAACCATTTTAGGAAATAGCAGATAAAATAATATTTTCTAAAAGTGTATTTCCTGAGGATAGCCATGCTATATGACATGTATTTTTAATTATTATGCTGGAGAAGAGAACATGTCCTATGATATAAAACTCTAAAACATTTTAAAATATTATTTTTCATTCTCCTGGACTAGGAAACATTCACTTTCATCAAATGTGTACATATCTTGAGGCATGGAAGAAGATTGCTGGGCAGGGAGATGCTATTCCTCTTTGTCCCTATATTTATCTGTTTTTGGCCTCAGGCTCAAGAATAAAGCTGAATAAATTCTAGCACTTGAAAGAAATGGGAAATCAGTTGTCTGGGAAATTTTTATTAGCATATATAACGTTAATATATAACCTTATCATATGTATATTTATTCACAAATATATATAAATATTCAAACCATATTTAATTATAAGATTCACTCAGTAAAGTATGAATTATATAAAAATAGAAGCTATGTATAGATGTATTCTTTTTACATGCTGATAGATGATGTATGCAATCTCTGGGATGGATACTTCTATTTGGAGTCTGTGTACAATGATGTGAATTTACTTGTCTGGTTTACTGTTATATGCTTATACATTTATATCCATATTGAGCACATTTTATGAGACAGCTAGTCTGCTCCCTAAATATTTTTGAATTTAATCTAACTGATTAAGTAGGACAAAAGAACAGAACTTATGAAGCTCTCTGTAACTCTTGGCCAGATTCATCTTAAGATTCAGTCCCAAATTTTCTCTATCTTTGTTTCAATGTACTTGAAAAGTAAACAATGTCTTAATCAATCAGTCTTGTATGTTTCCTTAAACACATACACACATACACAGGGGGGTCAGTTTCTGATGTTATGTATACATCTTATTACATTTTTCTTGGATCAGCTGGTTCTGTCTTTGTTATTTTTGCAGTGTCTGCAAAGAGCCACCCACTCTTTAGTGTATAATATGTAATGCCCAAACCCTCAGATAGACATTCAGGACACACTTACCTGGCTTCAACATTTCTTGAAAAATTTAGTTCATGTCCATGTGTAGATCTCATACTCCAGACACACTGAAAATTCTATTCTTCCCTGGACTTCATAAGTCTGAACTTCTGCTTAGCTATTTTCCTTCTGCCCCAAATTCTCTTCTCCAGGCATCTCTTTTCTCCATGCGCGCTTATATCTCACACACATCACTCTCTGATATCCTACATATATCCCCCTCTTCCTCCTTCTTCTTCTTTTGGATTTTCTGGGTTTGTGTTAAAATATAAATAATAAAATTAACCATTTCAACTATTATTGGTGTATAATTAATTGGCAGTAAAGGCATTCCCATTGTTGTGCAACCATCATCACTATCTTCTTCATCATCCCAAACTGAAACTCTTTAACCATTAAACAAGAACTTCCCATTCTTCCTCCTTTATCCTCTGCTAACCACCATTCTATCTTACTGCCATCTCTATGAGTCTGAGTATTCTGGGACCTCATGTATGTGAAATTATACAACATTTATTATTTTTGTCTAATTTGTTTCCCTTAGCATAATGTTTTCAAGGTACATGTATGTTGTGGCATGTATCAGACTTTCATCCCTTTTTAAGGCTGAATAATTTTCAATTTTTTATATATGCCATATTTTGTTCATCTCTTCATCTGTTGATGGACCCTGGTTTTTTTTTCACGTTTTGACTATTGCCATAATTTTGCTTTGACATACAAATATCTGTTTGTGTCCCTGCTTTCAATTCCTTTTGGAAATTAACAGAAGTAGAATTGCTGGTACCTTTGGTAATTCTATGGTTGATTTTTTTAGGAACTCTCATGCTGTTTTCCACAATGGCTGCACCATTTCACATTGCCACTAGCAGTGTAAGAGTGTTCTAATTTCCCAATATCCTCTTCAATGCTTGTTTTCTTCCTTCCTTCCTTCCTTCCCTTCCTTCCTCTTTCTTTCTTTCTTTTTCTTTTTTTCTCTTTCTTTCTTCCTTCCTCCCTCCTTCCCTTCCTCTCTCTCTCTTTTATGTATTACCTATCCTAATGGATATGAAATGGTAAATAATTAAATAATATTTCTCTTTGTATTTTACTATTATCTGTCTATGATGTTATAAATTATTACAGTCTAGACATTATTTAGTACTTTTCTGCCTGTCTGAATCACTAAAATATTTTAGTTAGACTTTTTTCTTAGACCCACTTTTTCAGCACACTATGTATTTTTTTTTTTTTTAAGATTTGGTTATTTATTTTAGAGGGAGAGAGAGCATGAATAGAAGGAGAGGGAAAGTTACAGACTTTCCCCTGAGCGTGGAGCCCCATGTAGGGCTTGATTTCACAACTCTCAGATCACAACCTGAACCAAAATCAAGAGTCAGATACTCTACTGACTGAGCCATCTAGGTGCCCAGCACCTCACACATTTTTTTTTTTTTTAAGATTTCATTTATTTATTTGACAGAGATCACAAGTAGGCAGAGAGGCAGACAGAGAGAGAGAGAGAGAGAGAGAGAGGAGGAAGCAGGCTCCCCGCCAAGCAGAGAACCTGATGCAGGGCTCGATCCCAGGACCCTGGGACCACGACCTGAGCCGAAGGCAGAGGCTTTAACCCACTGAGCCACCCAGGTGCCCCCATCTCACATATTTTATAATAAACACTCGATAAGTATTTGTTTGATATCCACACATTTCCATATATCACTGTAAATTTGTTTCATTGTCAATGTTTGAAAGTATTAGGTATTTTATTATGGTAATTGTGGCAAATTTCATTAAAATAGTATTATTTCTGTTCATTCCGATCCATCTATAGTTAATACTATGCACAATTTTCATTGTTCTAAATAGCATGTATTGATTCCAGATGGTTGTCAGTAATGGATATAATGAAAAATATGGAGAGGGGTAATTTGGTCTTACTTCCGTGAGGTAAGTTAGGTTAGGAAAGGAAAGATTAGGAAAACTAAAAAGCAGAAAGCTAAAAATAGAAAACACAGAGAAGCAGAAGTCATGCCACATAAAGTTGATCAGGGATAGGCAACTGGCAAGTATCAAAGGACACTCTTATTAAATGGAAAGTCAATCAGTAGAGATAAAAATGAACAAATAAACAGGAAATAATTTGATTAGTCTTTAAAAACCAAGACAAAAGACTGTAAGTATATAAATTCATTATAGATACCATTATAGATACCATATCTATATCATTTGGTATAGATACCAAAGATTTATTATAGATACCATAGATATATACCAAAAGGCTTTGATAGAGGAGCCACCCTTGCCTTTGGTAAATAAATAAATAAGTATTCAGATCAGAGTGTGTTACTTAGATTAACTGGGAAGCAGGTAAGTGTACATCTGCATGAAGCTGTGCAAACACAGGGCAAGTTCTGGGACTACCCATTCAAGTTTTGGGACTATACCATTCAATTATTCTCAATATCCTACAGTGAAAAAGGAACTTCTCAAACTAAGTTCAGAAAAGCAAAATAATATATACCAAAAAACAACATATAGTGTCAAATATTTTAATGGATAATTAATTTTTATTGAATTTAATTAGAACACTAATCAATTATAAATGCCTTTTCCAGGAAAGAAATGTCATACTTATTTATTTATTTATTTATTTAGATTTTTATTTATTTATTTGAGAGAGAGGAGGAGAGAGAGGGAGACAGAGAGAGCACAAGAGGGCCAGAGTGAGAGGGAGAAGCAGACTCCTGCTAAGCAGGAATCCAGATGCAGGGCTCAATCCCAGGACCCAAAGGATAATGACTGAGCTGAAGGCAGATGCCTAACCAACTGAGCCACCCAGATGCTCCCAAGTGTCACTTTTGAAAGATGCAAAAATAACCTACTTTTGAAAATACCAAAGAGAGTCACATAAATTACTGATAAACAGACAAGTGTCTGAGACTTGAAAGAAGGGAGACACGTTCACTGTGGCTACAATCAGAAATGTCATTTGCAAACTGAGATTTAATCTATGTTGATGAAATCTTGTTATATGCAATGTTAAGTAAGACTGGATTCTAATGTAACACTTTTCTTCTTCAAAGCTCTCCATATGCATTTACTAGGAATCATTGAGGTTAAATTTTGTAGTATGGGTGTATTTAGCTAGGAAATAAAACAGAATAGATGAAAAATAGTTTTCTAGTGAATGTTAACCCTAGGCCAGTTTCTACATCTGCCATGATTTTTGGCTCTGTGTTAACACTTTATGATCATTAGCTTCTTTTCTCACTTAAAATTGAATAATTTATTGCATTTTATTATAGCTTACTGATTTAAAAAATATATAGCAAATGTGCTTTCTAAAAAGTGTATTTCAAATTAATGAAAATAAAGCTAATAAATGATTTAGTATAGCTTCTATAGAATTCTAAAAGCTTATTTTCTAAGAGAGACCAAACATGCTAATTAAAGGAAAACATTTTGAGAGAATAAAATATTCCAAAGTTACATTATTTTTTATCTTCATTTTATCTTTTTTTAATATTGTATATAACATTTCATATCCTGTACCAATGCAAAGTTTGTTTTCTGAATAAATGATGAGACCTCTAACATGATAATTCTACCATTAACTCAAAAGATAAATATTTACTTCATGGTTTAGGGTAAAAAAATAACCCAAATCATTTAAATAATATAATAAAACTGCTGGCATATATGTATTTAATGAAGCATTATAATGTTTTATGATATTCTGAATATGTTTTGACTTTAAAAGTTCAGTTATTTAGAAGTTGGCAAAAAGTGGTATAACATAAATTGTTCCAGATTCCTCCCTATGTGTATCAATTGGTATCTTTCATTTGAATTACAAATCATTTTTTATATGACATATACAGCCTCTCCACTAGAAATAGTGGCTTAAATAATCAGCAATTTATTCAATATACATTTGTTAGACCTACTCAGAAACTGGAGTTATTTAAATGAGAAAGAAATGTTGTGATATTTGATGTCAAGCAGTGCATATTCTAATCCTTTTTTTAAAAATAAGGTATAAAATAAAATTTAAGCATATTAATTAATTCATTGAGTATTACTTTAGATTTAAACAGAACAGTAGATCTCCAGCAAACAGTAGATCTCCCCAAATTTTCCAGTGGCACTAAAATATAAATGATTATGAATTTTCTCATGTATTTCATGCAGTCTTTATTATAAAAATGTGATTCCATGTAATAGATGCAATCAAGGAAGCCACATATTATTATGATTGACCAGGCTCACAGCCTTGCTAAGTGACTCTCGTACATGCATCGCTTTCATAAAGTCATTCCACATTCTGGTAATTTATTCTCTTTGGTTGTCAGGATTTTTTTCTAACTTATAATTTTAATCAAAGAGAAGGTTTTTTTCATATATTCATCTATGTATGTATATGTAAATATATATATATAAAATCTACATATATGATTATTATTTGGATTGAGTTTTAGATTAAGTAATGAATTACTGACAGGCATGTTTTTTAAAGAACAGGAAGAAAGACCAGTCAGGTTTCATATGTGACAAAAACAGAAACATGGCCATTATGACCACAGAAATATTTTGAAGATCACTTTGTAATTTTTGTGGTATTTCTTGCACATTAGTTCAACAAATGGTGTGTGCTGGATGATTTAAACACTTGGTTGATTGGACAAAGATGGTAGTTTGGGCTAAAATAAGAAGTGGGACTGAAATATTTGTTAGCATTTACAATATAAAAACAATGGAACATATATAAAAAACAATGATAAAATATATAGACAATTTTTATGCTTAAATTCAATATTATCTCAAATTCACAGATGAGAAATTACACTTAATCATGCCTCTGTCTAAAAAAAAAAAGACAGCATTAAATCAAAATTTCTTTTATCTCTGCACTATATTTTTTCATTTCATCAATGCTACCCTTCTGAAAAGTCAAGGGACTGATGAAATATTTCTATTAAGATTTTTTAAAGGATTTAGTTATTTGTTCTAGAGAGAGAGGATTGCACTAGTTGCAGGAGGGGTAGAGGGAGAAAAATCTTCAAGAAAACTCCCCACTGAACCCAGAGCCCCACATGGAGTTCAATCTCATAACCCATGGATCATCACCTGGGGTGAAACCAAAAGTTGGACACTTGACTGATTGAGACATCCAGGCACCCCATGTTAATAAGTTGTTAGTAATAGGTTAATGGTACCCTTACTGGATCTCACAGATATCACGTGGTATAATAGAGCAAGTATGATCCCAGTCACTTAAATAATATAAAATAGTAAAATTGTAGATATGTAGCTCTTTAATGAAGCATTTGTAAGTTTCATGATAGTCTTATTATGTTATACAATTTGGTAAATTGGTATAAAATGTTTTGTTCTATAATTTAATAAGTTGGCATCATACCTATTATTCATATGAAATAATATTGCAATCATATTGAATATTATTGTGATAGAAATTGAATGCTATTATGATAGGAATTTGTATATTGGTTATAAGATGATGAAAGTGTTGATATGTTTATTATCTAAGATACTGTAGTTATTGCTGAGAGAATGAGAATTACGGGACATATGGAAATTTTAAAAAGAAGAGGCAAAGGGATAGACACACTAGAGAAAAAAATAACTGACTTGATGAATTGAAAATGTGTAGAAAGTAAAATAGTTGTCAACATATTTATAAAAAAAAATTTCCAAAAATAAATAGGAAACAGTAAAAGTGATGTTAATGAGAAAAGTGAGAAGCAGTGCATATTTGTATAGAACTTAAACTTGACTTGTAATAGGTTACATTCCATTTTTAAATAAATGCTGGATAATTACTTTTTATGTACTTAAGTGTATAAAATGTAAAGATTTCGAAATTTAGGTTTGGAAAGTTGTTTCCTTTCTTCAGGGAGTGAAGTGATCATGATGAAGTCTGATGGGAGAAAAGAAAGGATGATTAATATATTTCTTTTCCTTTGGTTTCCTTTAACCTGGTTGGGGAATTAAGGAGTGATTGAAGGTAAAAGAAACAAAAAAGGACATGAGGAGTTAGAGAGGAGAAGGGAGTTGAGGGAAATTGGAAGGGGAGGTGAACCCTGAGAGACTATGGACTCTCAAAAACAATCTGAGGGTTTTGAAGGGGCGGGGGTTGGGAGGTTGGGATACCAGGTAGTGGGTATTATAGAGGGCACAGATTGCATGGAGCACTGGGTGTGGTGCAAAAATAATGAATACTGTTATGCTGAAAATAAATTAAAAAAAAAAGAAAGAAAAAAGAAAAAATATTTTCAAGTTAAAAATGTATAATTAGGAAGCTATTTAGGATGAATACTAAGCTCACAGCTTTCCATTTAATTAAGAAAAAATCATCAAAATCTGCATAATCATTTATAAAATTGCATTAGTGGTCACCTTATCAAATCTGTTCCACAGCATTTAGAATTTAATTTTTTAGAACTGATGAGGGATTGAAATGAGCATTCCTTTTACTTTGATCCCATTAAGAGAAAAACTGAATGAAATATTAATTGAAAATAACCTCCTTTTGGAGGAAAGTCAGAAAAAAATCATACTAAACTACTAAGAAAGGAGACAGCTAGAGTCTTACGGATGACAATGGCCCAACAAGGAATCTAGAACTAGTCTATGGACACTTTAAGAATGGGAACCATTGACTTTCTAATGTTGGTATCAGATACCTCACCTAATGCCTGAGTAAAATACAGTAGTATCTTGCATACAACATATGTACTCCAGTACACATTAACTATAATTATATTATCCAAAGCTACTTCTGTTTCAACATGCAGTGACTTTACCCCATTGTTTATTCTCAAAAGTGCAACTTAAATATATCTTTTTCATTAAAATATTGTTATTTTCAATCTCCTGAAAATCTCAGCTTAAAACTAGTTTAAGAAAAAAAAAGAATAGTTTGCCTTTTATAGCTACAAAACAAAGAGATTAGCCTCCCTTTATGTCCAGCTGATTATCTTTTCTTTTCTTGGCTTTTTTTTTTTTTTTTGCACTTTATTTTTATTTTTATTTTTTTTATTTTTTTTTAAATATAATTTTTTATTTTTTATAAACATATATTTTTATCCCCAGGGGTACAGGTCTGTGAATCACCAGGTTTACACACTTCACAGCACTCACCAAAGCACATACCCTCCCCAATGTCCATAATCCCACCCCCTTCTCCCAAACCCCCTCCCCCCAGCAACCCTCAGTTTGTTTTGTGAGATTAAGAGTCACTTATGGTTTGTCTCCCTCCCAATCCCATCTTGTTTCATTTATTCTTCTCATACCCACTTAAGCCCCCATGTTGCGTCACCACTTCCTCATATCAGGGAGATCATATGATAGTTGTCTTTCTCTGCTTGACTTATTTCGCTAAGCATGATACGCTCTAGTTCCATCCATGTTGTCGCAAATGGCAAGATTTCATTTCTTTTGATGGCTGCATAGTATTCCATTGTGTATATATACCACATCTTCTTGATCCATTCATCTGTTGATGGACATCTAGGTGCTTTCCATAGTTTGGCTATTGCTGCTATAAACATTCGGGTGCACGTGCCCCTTTGGATCACTACGTTTGTATCTTTAGGGTAAATACCCAATAGTGCAATTGCTGGGTCATAGGGCAGTTCTATTTTCAACATTTTGAGGAACCTCCATGCTGTTTTCCAGAGTGGCTGCACCAGCTTGCATTCCCACCAACAGTGTAGGAGGGTTCCCCTTTCTCCACATCCTCGCCAGCATCTGTCATTTCCTGACTTGTTGATTTTAGCCATTCTGACTGGTGTGAGGTGATATCTCATTGTGGTTTTGATTTGTATTTCCCTGATGCTGAGTGATATGGAGCACTTTTTCATGTGTCTGTTGGCCATCTGGATGTCTTCTTTGCAGAAATGTCTGTTCATGTCCTCTGCCCATTTCTTGATTGGATTATTTGTTCTTTGGGTGTTGAGTTTGCTAAATTCTTTATAGATTCTGGACACTAGTCCTTTATCTGATATGTCGTTTGCAAATATCTTCTCCCATTCTGTCAGTTGCCTTTTGATTTTGTTAACTGTTTCCTTTGCTGTGCAAAAGCTTTTGATCTTGATGAAATCCCAATAGTTCATTTTTGCCCTTGCTTCCCTTGCCTTTGGCGTTGTTCCTAGGAAGATGTTGCTGCGGCTGAGGTCGAAGAGGTTGCTGCCTGTGGTTCTCTTCAGATCGCATAAATCTTTCGCCTTTTCTTGGCTTTTATCTCTTCTGTATTGTTTCCATTTTTAACAACTTTTTTTTTCCATGTGATGTAAATTTGGGTACCTAATCGCAGGGTTTAAATAATCTTCATATTATGCTATCTCAGAAAACAGAAAGCAACATTCTCTAATCCAGAGTCTGTTCCTATTGCTGAAAAGAATACCAATTTGGCCACCAAATTATCGAAGGATTATCCTAGTATTGACCAATATTGGTCAATTGATTATCCCAGTTATCGAAAGATAATCAAAGGATTATCTTTGTTTTTAGATAGTACCATTTATCTTTGATGAAGAAATGCTGCCGTTTGGCTCAAGTGAAGCATATTTCTATATAGGTCAGTGGAAACTTCATTAACATGCACTTAATTATTATGCTCCAGATTGTCCATATATAAAATAGTTCTGTTTTGTCTATCTAAGAGAGAATTGTAAATGTACAGATTTAATCAGAATTTAAATGATTTCTACCTCTTAGAAATGCAGCTTGCATTTTCCTGGTCTTTTTTTTTTTTTTAAACATTGAAATTTATTTCAGAGCAGCAAATATTTTGTTAAATATAAAGTGAGTCACTTCAAAATCTGAATAACTATATAATTATGATTGGTATTAAAAGAAAGATTAACCCCAAATCTCAGTCCTTTCAAAGTGAACTTTGAATTATCCTCCTGGTTATGGAAAGTCATGTTTGCTTTTCATTCAGATTTTGTGAATATGAACATGTTGTTACAGAATTTACAGATGACTTTATTTAACTGAATACAGAATTATTTTAGAGCTCATTGTATTGGCTTTACAACCAGATTATATTCTTGAAGTGATTTTATTAAAATTACCTACAGTTTTCTAATTAAAAAAAAAGATAATGGGTGGCCAAGGTGAAGTGTCCACCACTTTAATAGGGAAAACAAGACTATGTGATTGATAGCCCCACCAGAATCACAAGGAATCCACAGAAAATTTAAAGAAATTTCTCTAGAATTCCCACCCTCACTGCATCAAGTCAGTTAATCTGATATTGTCAGATGGCAGGTTATAACAAATGGCATGAAAAATTAAAAATAAAGATAATTTTTCTAAGATCAAATAACACACTACTCTTCAATGTAGAAGTCTTGCTTTGAACCTACACCTATTAAATTACAAAACTGGTATACTTGCTTCATTTTTGGTTCTAAGAATTCTGCCTTTGGATTGAAAGTTCCTGATACCAATCTCATTGCTAGTTCCTTTTCTGTCTTACATCTTTGAATTTGCTCTAAATGTGAAGCTTTTTTTCCCTCTCTGGGTAGATTTTTTTTCTTTTATTAAAGTGGGAGCACCATATGCTATAGACTGAAGTTTTGTGACCTTCAAAATTTGTATCTTGAAACCATATCCCCAGTGTGATGGTATTTGAATGTGGAGCCTTTGGGGAAGTGACTAGGTCAGGAGGGAATAGCCCTCATGAATGGGATTAGTGCCCTTATAAAAGAGAGCCTAGAGAGTTGGCTTTCTTGACCCTTATGTCTTATGTAAACATAGGGAAAAGACAGCCATTTATGAACCAGAAAATAGGCCCTCCACAGACATGGAATCTGCTTTTCCTTGATTTTGGACATCCCAGTCTCCAGAACTGTGAGAAACAAATTTCTATTGTTTATGAGAAACTAGTTTATGGTAATTTTTTATAGCAGCCTAAGAGAAATAAGACACTATATATATTTTCCTATCAGCAATATGCAATAACTCTTTCTAATTTAAAAGCAGTGTTTCATTTTGTGTCTCCTAAATTCCCGTTTTCAGAAATATAAATGCTTCATTTTCTCTTCTCTTGCAAGCTCATGGAAGTACCAAGCCAGCTGTAAGTTCTAGCTCTACAAAATTCACCAGCTTGTTTCTACTAAATTGTTCAGCTAGTTTCGGGAGAGAAGATAAAACTCCTCCCAAAGCCTCCCTATTGCATTCATTAAATGCATGAAAATTAAATAACATATCAATGTTATTTATCAATATCAATAACATATCAATGCCTAATCACTACCCATCCAAATTATTTCCATCTTTCAAAGCTTAGCTCAAATTCCTTGTTTAGCTACTACAAATCACATTAGAGTATCTTGTCTTCAAACTTATATGAAATTTTTTAGTCAAGAATATAGTAATAAAAACTGATATTATTGCTAACCATTGTGTAAATAATGCTGTATGAACAATTTATGGTCATTATTATATTTAATCCCCATAATAAAATTATGGTATTACCTCTCTAAATATTCAGGTAATAGCTGAAAGGGAATTGAAGCTTGTAGAATAATTTTATATGAGGATATATCACCATGAAGTAAGATTCACACCCTTGTTTGTCTCAATCTAAAATTTAACCTTAAATACTATATCATTGACTTAAATACTATATTATTTTACAATATTTTATAAAACTTAATAACATTTTATTAGATATTTTATTTTACTGTTTTTCTTTGTTATGTAAAATATATTTTGTTTCTCTGAAAAGTTTGGAAAATCTTTGTTCACAGTAATCATGCCATAAACTGGGCATTATTTAGTTATTCCCATGTTCGCTAGAGAAGTGACAGATATGTGTGTGTGTGTGTGTGTATGTGTGTATAGAATGAAAGGGAGAGATTATTTTTTTTCTGACATTTACCTCTGAAACATTTGAAAAAATTTTTCTTTTAGCTCCAAAAAACTTGACTATTGGTTCTCTAGTCATCAAAATATCATGATTATATAACAATACTGCCTTCAGAGAAGGAATTTAATTGATTAATCATAATCCAGTAGGTGGCAGTACATTATAATATTTAAAATTATCATGGCCGTGTCTCACTTTGTGTAAAATTGTACCTCACTATTTGTGCAATTTATACATTTGAACCAAGTAACCAATCAAATTATTCAAATAATACTTTCAAAATTATACATCTTTTAATTATCTACTGCTTAGTAACAAACTGATTTAAAACTTTTTGGTTTCAAACAATAATCACTTCCTTTGCTCACAAGCCTGCTATCTGGACTGTGCTCAGCTAGGTGGTTTTTATGGTATTTCTGCTTATGTCATCTATTCTCTCTGCCTGGTCTTTTCAGCAAGTTAGTGTAACTTTCACATGGCAGTTAGGAATTTCAAGAGTCCAAAATGGATGCCTCTAGTTACCTTTAGGTAACTGTTATTGACACAACTTAACTTCTGTCTCATTTTGTTAATTAAAACAAGTCCTAGGTCTGGTATCTCGATTCAAGGGTCTGATTAGTATAATAGCATGTATGATTTATTGAGAACCACCAAAGAAACTGCAAACACAATATCAACTGAAATAAGAATCAAGTATAATCTGCAACACTTGGGTAGCTCAGTTGGTCAAGCATCTGGCTTTGACTCAGGCCATGATCCCGGGATCCCTGAATTGAGTCCTGCATCAGGCTCCCATGCTTAGCAGAGATTTACTTTCCCGTCTCCATCTGCCCCTTCTCCATCTCCTTCTCTCTCTCACTCACTCTCTCTTTCAAATAAATAAATAAAATCTTTCTTTAAAAAGGAATAAAGTAAAAAAAAAAAAAAAAAGGAATAAAGTATTCCTAGAAGAAATTTCTAATCATTTCCAGAATAAGGAGATAGAATTTTGGTAAGTCTTAAAATCTAAATTAAGCTCCAAACTCTTTTTTTTTAAAGATTATATTTATTTATTTGACAGAGACACAGTGAGAGAGGAAACATAAGCAGAGGGAATGGGAGAGGGAGACGCAGGCTTCCTGCTGAGTAGGGAGCCCAATGCAGGGCTCAATCCCAGGACCCTGGGATCATGACCTGAGCTGAAGGCAGCCGCTTAACGACTGAGCCACCCAGGCACCCCTAAACTGAGCTCCAAACTCTTTATCTTAAACTTCTTGCCCCATGATTCAGTAAATGTGAGTGAGACCAATGTGATTCCAGTTCCCAAATCATTATTAATGAATGGAAATATATGTGGGGATTGGATTAGTCTCCAAATTTGCATTTGGCTCCAAATGAGCCTGAATGAGCCTGAAGACCCAGAAATAGGACTAAAGTAGACAAGATTTCTCCAGCTAATTTGAACTTTAACTTAATACTTGAAACCAGGCAACATAAGACAGTGACCACAAACTACTCTAGGGAAGTTGAGATTCAGCTCCATTTTTATAGTAGCATAAGAACTGGAGGGGATAAATGGAAAAAAAAGAAAATGATGCATAATTTCTAAGTAAAACTTGGCCTAATATGTGTAGTGTAAACATTTGAGATGGGGTGCTGAGACTGAGTACAGAGGCAGAGAGAAAGAATTCTTTAAGTAATTCTCTGAACTTTGATAAAATATCACTGCTAGAACAAGCTGAGAGTGTGAAATTCAAATTTATCTGATGTTAGTTCCAGAATGCAAAACAGAGAGAGAGAGAGGGGGATGGAGGGAAGGAAGATGTAAAGGAAGAAGAGGGAGAGAGAGATGACTTAAATGATTCTGCAATTCAAAACTTTAAACAAGAGTAAAGTACAAAGATCAAAAAGTCAAATAAAAAATACTGAAATGACTCTTTTGCAGCAAACATTAAACTCTAAGGACTAATGGATGTGAAATATAGTCAAGGGAGAATAAAAGAAACATAATTAAGACATCGAACAGGTTAGGTTTTCTTAAGTAAGTATATGTATGACCCCTTGAAACAACAGAATTAATGATCAAAGCATCCAAATTTGTGAAACATTTTATACACTTTGAGTATCTGAGGAAATGAAAAGGAGCAAAATATGTGTGAAAGAATATGGCAGTCATGAGAAAAAATGTACAACATTATACAATTTGAGTTCCTTTGTGATTACACCTATCAGATAATAGTGCTTCAGAGAAATTCCATCATATGGTGTGAATTAAATAATAGATTTAACTGTGAAAACTTACAGGCCAAATTTACAGTAAGGAAAGAGAAGGATGCAAAAAAATAAAGAAAGAAATAAAAGAGAAAGCATGTGTTGCTCAGTTTATCATTGTTTCCATAGAGGAGTTAGAGACTTCTATTAAACTCATACAGTAGATTAGTATTCAAAGGGAGAGATATATTGCCTCCCTCTCCCATTTTATACAGTAAGTACAAAAGCAATCTTGTAAGTGGGAATACAGATTATTGAAGTGGTAGTTTGTATGGCTTCAAAGGTCAGCTATCTCGAGGGATAATTTAGCAAAGACAGCTCCCAAAACTCTCTACGGTGATAATGAAGCATGCAAGAATTTCCATAAGTCTTTTTTAGTGTGTGGTTTGGAGAAGGGGACAAAGACTGGGAAACCAGTCCCACAAAAAATGGGTTTAGATGCAACTCTCCTTACTAAAAGAAGGAGCTGGTTGGTTCTGTCTCCAGGTGGCTTGTAATCTAGGTAATCTAAGTGAGGTTTAGTCATTTTTGAACAGTCCTTCTTTATTAGTAGTCCTTAAAGAAAAACCAAATAGGCCAGATTTAATAACCAGTCATGGAAGTAAATTAATCTACCTAGATCTTAAAATATTTTAATATTAGTAAGTAGCGCTTCTTTAGTATTTTCGGATACTTTATTTACTAACTCTTAGATAGGTAGCAACCAAGAAGTCCAGAAGTCAACATCCACTGGGCTAAGTATAAGAGAGTTGATCAGGGGCACCTGGGTGGCTCAGTGGGTTAAAGCCTCTGCCTTCAGCTCAGGTCATGATCCCAGGGTCCTGGGATCGAGCCCCACATCGGGCTCTCTGCTCACCAGGGAGCCTGTCCCCCCCCCCCCCCCCGCCTGCCTCTCTGCCTATTTGTGATCTCTGTCTGTCAAATAAATAAATAAATAAACTTAAAAAAAAAAAAAGAGAGAGAGAGAGTTGATCAGAATTGTAAACAAAACAAAAAGAACAGAATCGATGCTCAAGTATTTTCTTTTTTAAGTAAACTTGGGAAACTTGTCACAAAAATAAAAATGTTAAGAGATAAGAATATTTTTAAAAAATATTTTACTTATTTATTTGAGAGAGAGGGAATACAATCAGGGGGAAGGGCAGAGGGAGAGGGAGAAGCAGACTCCTTGCTGGGTGTGGAGCCCTGCTTCATCCCAGGACACTGAGATGATGACCTGAACAAAAGTCAGATGCTCATCCGATCTAGCCACTCAAGCACCCCAAGAACTTTTTGAGTTGTAAAAATATGGACCTTTTCTGTCATAGTTACCAAAATCACAACATCAGTTTAGGCAAAATTTCTTACTATCCCAGAAATTGTAATGGATTGAGGTATAAGAAACTCAGGTAATAAAGCTATATGTCTTTAGGTTGCCAGGGTTTGGGGGAAGGGAAAATGCAATAGGCACTAATATCTGGATAATGAGATAATGTTTGGGAATTCAATAGTCATTATTCCATATATACCTAGATTTCATATATACCTAGACATTGCTAAACCATGCAATTTCTGCCATATTATACCAGCACAGTGACCATTAAATTAAGGTAATTGGATGGGTGGCCTGTTTATACAAAGAAACCTGAGAGAGTCTTACAAAAGTTCCCATGATCTTAGAATGATGAATGAGTGTTTACACTTTCTCATTGACCAATTGTTAGACCGGAAATGGAATTATCAGGTTGAAGGGGCACCCCAGAATGTACCCATTGTTGATTGTCAATTGGCCTTTGTATTCATGGAGGGCAAAGAGAGACCAAAGAAAGAGGAAGACTATTCCAGATTGGTAGGTGCCAGGTTTGACATGCAAGGAAACTAACATAGGGGTTTTGTCTTGAGCAGCAGTTGAATTGCTGCTTGCCAGAATTTTAGAAGTACATATAAAGTGTCTGTGTTCTATCAGATATTTAATCCAGATGGTCTCAACAGCTCATTGCTCTCTCAAGGCTGTGCTCTTAGAATCAGCTCCTATTAGGAGAAGAGTGGATAGGTCATACATTCGAAGGATGGGGAGGTGATAGAAGACGCACCAATTGCCCGTGTCTACCTCATGGATCAACTGGGAGTCACAGACTCTCTATGACCTCCTCCAGCACCCACACAGAAAATATAACAAGATTGCAGAATAAAATATAGATGCTCAATGGATGCTCAGGTGGGGGGATGATGACAACAAAAGAGAAAAATGGACATTGCAGTCAAAAGCCAGCATGAATAGAAGATATTTGAGGGAAGCATGAAACTCCCTTAGCTTTTTTGCCTCAATACTAAATCTTTTTTCCCCATTGTACACCCCAAATTAGATTCAGCCTGGGAACAATCTGGAATTAACTGTATCGCCCTAAATTGGCAAAGATGAAGTCCTCAGAAACCAGAGAACTGGGGGCTCTCAATAGAAGGATTTGGGGCCTGAATAGTAAGGGAGCTTTCAATACCATAGTCAGGAGACAATATAATGTAAAGGCAAGATGTAGAATGACGGCCTAAATAATTAATCTATATGACTATCTAAAACATATCTTAAAAAACATATCATGTCTTAATGTTCTGGAAATACATTAAGACATGCATGAAAAATGTGTACATATGTATATTACTCAGCTTTTAAAGAGAAAGTGAGGAAATGTGATTTTTAATTAAAAAACAAGTCAGAATTTATTTTTTTTTTAAAGATTTTATTTATTTATTTGACAGAGAGAAATCACAAGTAGGTAGAGAGGCAGGCAGAGAGAGAGAGAGGGGAGGAAGCAGGCTCCCTGCCGAGCAGAGAGCCCGATGTGGGACTCGATCCCAGGACTCTGAGATCATGACCTGAGCCGAAGGCAGCGGCTTAACCACTGAGCCACCCAGGCGCCCACAAGTCAGAATTTAAAACAAAACCATCAACTATTATATAAGGCTCATTATGTTAAAAATATGATAGTTAATAATTGAGGAAAAAGATGTATTTGTATGTACCAATATTTGACATGCCCTTAATAAACTCAAATTTTAAGCAAACTGACATAGAATTAAATATGCTTTGGAAATTGGGATGGAGGTGGGAAACACAGAGAGTGGTCAACATAAAAAAAATCACTAATTTGGTAATAAATATGTGGAGGATCTCTAAGAAAATATGTTATTAAAAAAGAAAATATGTTATATATATAACACACATATTTTATGTGATATATATTATGTATATGTGTGTTATATATATTTTATGTATAAATAAATATAGATAAAGTATTCAAATATTTTATCATTCAAATAAATGGAGCAATGCATCCTATGCTTGAATGAGGGAAATTAAACATTTTTATGAAATGAATTCTTTTCTAATTAATTTAGAAGCATAAAGCAATTATAGTCAAAGACCCAACACTCTCTCTCTTTCTCTCTCTATATATATGCACTTATTTTTGGTGCACTTATTTGTTGCTATTGGCCTAGATCATTAAAGTCAATTTTATAGCACTTATCAAAAAACAAAGATTTTAACATTTTCCCCAGGTTTATTGAAGTATGATTGACAAGAATTGTATATACATTTAAAGTATATAAAGTGGTATTTTTATATACACATATATTTTTATATACATATACACTGTATATGATTATCAGAGTCAAATTAATTAACATGTCCATCACCTCACAATTACCTTTTTCCAAGTGTGTGGTGAGAACACTTGAGGTCTGCTCTCAGCAAATTACATGTTTTTGACATAGTAATTTTGGTCTCAAAATTTTGGACCTTCAAGCAACATTATAAAAATCTAACAAAATATGTTGACAAAATGACTCATTAGACATATTTAGTATGTTAATTATAAAATCTCCCCTGGAAATTGGAAATATTTGTGACAAATTCATGATGGCTAAAATTAAAATGCAAATTATTTATGTATTTTATATATATGATGATTACAAACAAGATAAGTTATATATATGTCAAACATAAAATCTGCTTATGAAAATAACTCAGAATAATGGCATTATTTACATTATTTCCTCTATGTTTTCCTTATTCTCTTCTTTTCTTTATTCTTAAGATATGCATGTAAAAATTAGTTAAGCCTATCAAAATGAAGAATTTAACAGATAAATGTATGGTACATACTTATGATATCTTAAAAAATTTATTCAAATAAATCTTGCATGTACCTAACACTTTTGACTATGCTTTGGCTAGGTATAAAAAGGAAGATTTAACATTTCATATTTTATTTTTAAATTTAAGTAGTTCTATTTTATCAAAAACTACTTAAGAATTAGCTAAGTTTTCAAATATTAACAAAAGATATAACTGAAAAATTATGTATTTTGAAATCTGTATGTCATGTTTGTTCAGGTTACCGTTTGCAGTCATCTGTGTAAAACTATATTGTTGCTGATCATTAGCAGTGAGAGAGAGCCAGAGAGAGAAATATTTGATGATTAACCAGTTAATTTTAATAATGCTGATGATTACATATATTATTAAGTAAAAATAGGGAAATTTAGAAATACACAATTACCATGAAACCATATTGATTAATTAAAAATTGGATATTTTGTGCATAAATTAGGAAGTGCTTGTCAATATTTAAGAAGATAAATGGCTAGATATACTGAGAGTAGTTATTTTCTAATTTTCTCAAATTTAACAAGATCACTTTAAGCATGTCTAGGCAACTAATTTACAAAACAAAGAAACTGAATAAACACCCACAAAGAAGCAAGTTTTAAATACCATCTCTAAAACTCAATGAGAGACAAACTGAGGGTTTTGGAGGGGAGAGGGGTTTGGGGGGTTAGCTGAGCCTGGTGGTGAGTATTAAGGAGGACACAGTATTGCATGGAACAATGGGTGTGGTGCATAAACAATGAATCTGGGAAGACTGAAAAAATAAAACAAAATTTAAAAAAAGAAAGAAAGAAAGAAAAGAATGGGTGTTCTGTGTAGAAGCTGACTACTGACATTTTATACACTAAATTTCTTCCAAAGATTGATTTTTGTGGTGGTCACAAAGGCAATGTAAAACAAAGAAAGAAATTGTCAGAATAAATAGGTAGGAGGAACTTCTATGGAAACAGGAAATACTGTTACCTGGGGTAAAACTGAGAACCTTTAGCCATAATATAGT